>NC_092709.1:367974424-368274424 GCF_047496885.1 Scyliorhinus torazame
AAGACACTATCTCCGAACTATAAAACAGTCTCTCCAAACCAGAACTCATCTCTCCAAATCACAACACACTCTGTCCAAAGTATTCAGCACGTTCTCCAAACCACAATACAGTGTACAAACCACAACACTCTCTCCAAAACACAATATCAACTCTCCAAACCACAAGACATTATGTCCGAACTACAACACTCTCTTCAAACGACAACACTCACTCTCCAAAGTCTGAGATTGGTTTAGCACACTGGGATAAATCGCTGGCCTTTAAAGCAGACCAAGCAGGCCAGCAGCACGGGTCAATTCCCATACAAGCATCCCCGAACAGGCGCCGGAATGCGGCGACTAGGGGCTTTTCACAGTAACTTCATTGAAGCATACTTGTGATAATAAGCGATTTTCTTTTCATGTTCATTTCAACACTCTCTGCAAACCACATCACACTATCTCGAAACCACAATACACTCTTTCCTAACCACAACACACACTCTACAAACCACAACACAGCACCTTAAAACAAACAATACACTCGCTAAAAATCCACAACCGCCTACAAACTGCAACACTCTCCAAACCACGTTACACTCTCTCCACAAACAACACACACTCTCAACACTCTCAACAACAACCTATCGAAACCACAACACACTCTCCCCAATCCACAACACTCTCTCCAAATCCCAACACACTCACGCCAAATCACAACACTATCTTCAAACCACAACACACTCTCTCCAAACAACAACAACACACTCTCTCCAAACCACGACACACTTTCTCCTAACCACAACACACTATTTCAAAACCACAACACACTCCCTAAAAACCACAACATACTCCCTAAAAACCACAACCCTCTTCAAACCACAACACTCTCCAAACAAGATCACACTCTCTCTACAAACAACACATACTCTCAAAAGCACAAACCCTCTCGAAACAACACACACTCCCCAATCCACAATACTCTTTTCAAACCAGAACACACTCTCAGTAACACAACACACTCTCTTCAAATCACAAGACACTCTCCAAAACACAACACACTGTTCAAACCACGACACACTCTCTCCATAGTACACAACTCTCTCCAAACCACAACACTCTCTCCAAACCACAACGCACTCTCTCCAAACGACAACACTCTCTCCGAACCTCAACACTCTCTCCAAACCACAACACTCTCTACATACCACGACACTCTCACCAAAGCTCAACACGCTCTCCAAACCACAACACACACTCTCCAAACCACAACACTCACCAAACCCAAACACTTTCCAAACCACAACACTCTCTACAATCCACAACACACACTCTTCCGACCACAACACACTCGCTCAAAACAACAACATTCTCCAAACAAGAACAGACTCCAAACCACAACACTCTCCAAACCACAACACACTATTTCGAAATCACACACACACTCTCCAAACGACAACACACTATCTCCAAACCACTACACACTATTTCGAAACCACAACACACTCTCTCCAAACCACAACACACTCACTCCAACCACAACATCCTCTCTATTAACCACAACACATTCACCAAATCGCAACACGCTCCAGAACACAACACTCTCCAGATCACAACAAACTCTCTCCAAAGCACAACACTCACTCCAAACCACATCACTCTCTCCAAATCACAACACACTCTCTCCAAACCACAACAAACTCTCTCCAAACCACATCTCTCCAACCCACAACACTCTCTCTAAACAACAAGACCCTTTACAAACCACAAGTCTCTCTCCAAACCACAAAACACTCTCTGCAAACCACAACACTCTCTCTCCAAACCACAACACACTCTCTCCAAACCACAACACAGTCCTCCCAAACCACATCACCCTCTCTCAAAACCACGCACACACTCTCCAAACCACAACACACACTCTACAAACGACAACACACTCACTCCAAACTACAACACTCTCTGCAAACCACAACACACTCTCTACAAACCAGAACACACTCTCTCCAAACCACAAAACTCTCTCCAATCCACAACACTCTCCAAACCACAACACACTATCTCCAAACCACAACAGACTCTCACCAAACCACATTCTTCCAACCGACAACACTCTCTCCAAACCACAAGACCCTTTACAAACCACAGCACTCTCTCCAAACCTCAACACACTCTCTCCAAACCACAACCCACTCTCTCCAAACCAGAACACATTCTCTCCGAACCACAACACTCTCCCCATTCACAACACACTCTCTCAAACCTTGAACACATTATCTCCAAACCAAAACACACGCTCCAAACCACAACACACTCTCTGCAAACGAGAAAAGTCTCTCCAAACCTCAACACTCTCTACTAACCACAACACACTCTCTCCAAACCACAACAAACTGTCTCCAAACCACATCTCTCCAACCCACAACACTCTCTCTAAACAACAAGACCCTTTACAAACCACAACACTCTCTCCAAACCACAAAACACTCTCTGCAGACCACAACACACTCTCTCCAAACCACAAAACAGTCCTCCCAAACCAAAACACACTCTCTCCAAACCACAACACACTCTCTCCAAACAACATGAAACTCTCTCCAAACCACATCTCTCCAAACCACAACATTCTCTCTATAAACACAACATTCAAACCACAACACTCATCAAACCACGACACTCGCCAAACCACAACACTCTCTATAATCCACAACGCACACTGTCCAAAACACAACACAGTCCTCCCAAACCACAACACACTCTCTCAAAACCACAACACTGTCACCAAACCACAACACACTCTGCAAACCACAAAACTCTCTCCATACCACAACACTCTCCAATCTACAACACACTCTCATCAAACCACATTCTTCCAACCGACACTTTCTCCCAAACCACAACACACTCTCACCAAACGAAACACTCTCTCCAAACCACAACACACTCTCACCAAACCACATTCTTCCAACCGACAACACTCTCTCCAAACCACAAGACCCTTTACAAACCACAGCACTCTCTCCAAACCACAACACACTCTCTCCAAACCACAACCCACTCTCTCCAAACCAGAACACATTCTCTCCGAACCATAACACTCTCCCCATTCACAACACACTCTCTCAAACCTTGAACACATTATCTCCAAACCAAAACACACGCTCCAAACCACAACACACTCTCTGCAAACGAGAAAAGTCTCTCCAAACCTCAACACTCTCTACTAACCACAACACACTCTCTCCAAACCACAACAAACTGTCTCCAAACCACATCTCTCCAACCCACAACACTCTCTCTAAACAACAAGACCCTTTACAAACCACAACACTCTCTCCAAACCACAAAACACTCTCTGCAGACCACAACACACTCTCTCCAAACCACAAAACAGTCCTCCCAAACCAAAACACACTCTCTCCAAACCACAACACACTCTCTCCAAACAACATGAAACTCTTTCCAAACCACATCTCTCCAAACCACAACATTCTCTCTATAAACACAACATTCAAACCACAACACTCATCAAACCACGACACTCGCCAAACCACAACACTCTCTATAATCCACAACGCACACTGTCCAAAACACAACACAGTCCTCCCAAACCACAACACACTCTCTCAAAACCACAACACTGTCTCCAAACCACAACACACTCTGCAAACCACAAAACTCTCTCCATACCACAACACTCTCCAATCTACAACACACTCTCATCAAACCACATTCTTCCAACCGACACTTTCTCCCAAACCACAACACACTCTCACCAAACGAAACACTCTCTCCAAACCACAACACTTTCTCTCCAAACCACAACACAATCTCTCCAAACCAAAACCCTCTCCAATCCACAACACACTCTCTCCAAACCACAACACTCTTTCCAAATCTCAACACTCTCTCCAAACCACAACACACGCTCTCCAAACCACAACACTCTCTCTCCAGATCTAAACACCCTCTGTTCAAAAAAAACCCCACTCACCAAACCACAACACTCTCCAAACCACAACAATCCACAAAACGCACTGTTCCGACCAGAACAGACTCGCTTAAAACCACAACAGTCTCCAAACCACAACACTCTCCAAACCACAACACTCTCCAAACTACAACACACTCTCTCCAAACACAGCACTTTCTCCCAAACCACAACACACTCTCTCCAAACCACAACACACTCTCTCCAAACCACAACACACTCTCTCCAACCACAACACACTCTCTCCAAACCAAAACACACTCCCTCCAAACGACAACACACTCTCTCCAACCACAACATCACTTCTAAAACCACAACACACTCTCCAAATCACAACACTCTCTAAACCACAATGCCCTCTCTCCAAACCATAACGCAACATTCAAACCACAACACTCACCAAACCACGACACTCTCCAAACCACAACACTCTCTACAATCCACAACGCACACTGTCCAAACCACAACACACTCTGTCCAAATCAGAACATTCTCTGCAAACCTCAACACACTCTCTACAAACCACAGCACACAGTCTCCAAACGAGAAAACTCACTCCAAACCTCAACACCCTCTACTAACCACAACACACCGTCTCCAAACCAAAACACACTCTCTCCAAACAACATCACTCCAACCCACAACACTCTCTCCAAACCACAAGACTCTTTACAAACCACAAAAATCTCTCCAAACCACAACACTCTCTCCAAACCACAACAAACTCTCTCGAAACACAACACTTTCTCCCAAACCACAACACACTCTCTCCAAACCACAACACACTCTCTCCAACCACAACACACTCACTCGAAACCAAAACACACTCCCTCCAAACGACAACACTCTCTCCAAACTACAACACACTCTCCAAACCACAACACATTGTCACCAAACCGCACACACACTCTCCAAACCACAACACCCTCTCTACAAACCACAACACTCTCTCTCCAAATCCCAACACTCTCTCCAAACCACAAACCAATCTCTCCAAACCACAAGACTCTTTACAAACCACAACAATTTCTCCAAGCCACATCACTCTCTCGAAACCACAACGCACTCTCTTCAAACACAACACATTCTCTCCAAACCACAAACCCCATCTCTCCAACCACAACACACTCTCTCCAAACCACAACACATTCACTCGAAACGACAACTCTCTCTCCAAACTACAACACACTCTCTCCAAACACAACAATTTCTCTCCAAACCACAACACAATCCAAACCATAACACACTCTCCAAACCACAGCACTCTCTCCACACCACAGCACACTCTCTCCAAACCACAATACTCTCTCCAAACCTCAACACTCTCTCCAAACCACAACACACTCTCCAAACCACAAAACTCTCACCAAAGCTCAACACGCTCTCCAAACCACAACAATCTCTCTCCAAACCAAAACACACACTCTCCAAACCACAACAGACACTCTCCAAACCACAACACTCTCTCTCCAAATCTAAACACACTCTGTTCAAACTACAACACACACTCTCCAAACCACAACACACTCTCTCCTAACCACAACACAACATTCAAACGACAACACTCACCAAACCACAACACTCTCCAAACTACAACACTCTCTACAATCCACAACACACACTGTTCCGACCACAACACACTCGCTCAAAACCACAACAGTCTCCAAACCAGAACAGTCTCCAAACCAGAACAGTATCCAAATAACAACACTCTCCAAACCACAACACACTATTTCCAAATCACACACACACTCTCCAAACGACAACACACTCTCTCCACACCACAGCACACTCTCTCCAAACCACAACAATCTCTCTCCAAACCAAAACACACACTCTCCAAACCACAACAGACACTCTCCAAACCACAACACTCTCTCTCCAAATCTAAACACACTCTGTTCAAACTACAACACACACTCTCCAAACCACAACACACTCTCTCCTAACCACAACACAACATTCAAACGACAACACTCACCAAACCACAACACTCTCCAAACTACAACACTCTCTACAATCCACAACACACACTGTTCCGACCACAACACACTCGCTCAAAACCACAACAGTCTCCAAACCAGAACAGTCTCCAAACCAGAACAGTATCCAAATAACAACACTCTCCAAACCACAACACACTATTTCCAAATCACACACACACTCTCCAAACGACAACACACTATTTCCAAACCACAACACACTATTTCCAAACCACAACACACTCTCTGCAAACCAAAACACACTCTCTCCAAACCATAACACACTCTCTCCAACCACAACATCACCTCTTCAAACCACAACACACTCTCCAAATCACAACATTCTCCAAACCACAACGCACTACTTCCAAACCACAACACTGTCTCCAAACCAGTACGAAGTCTTACAACACCAGGTTAAAGTCCAACAGGTTTGTTTCGATGTCACTAGCTTTCGGAGCGCTGCTCCTTCCAAACCAGAACACAGTCTCTTCAAACACAGAAGTTTCTCTCCGAACCACAACACTCTCTCCAAATCAAAACACACTGTCTCCAAACTACAAGACCCACTCTCCAAACCACAATACACTGTCTCCAAACCACAACACAACATTCAAACCACAACACTCATCAAACCACAACACTCTCCAAACCACCACACTCTCTATAATCCACAACGCACACTGTCCAAAACACAACACAGTCCTCCCAAACCACAACACACTCTCTCAAAACCACAACACTGTCTCCAAACCACAACACACTCTGCAAACCACAACACACTCGCTACAAATCACGCACACACTCTCCAAACCACAACATACACTTTACAAACGACAACACACTCACTCCAATCCACAACACTCTCTGCAAACCTCAACACACTCTCTGCAAACCAGAACACACTCTCTCCAAACCACAAAACTCTCTCCAAACCACAACACTCTCCAATCTACAACACACTCTCATCAAACCATATTCTTCCAACCGACAACACTCTCTCCACACCACAACACACTCTCTGCAAACGTCAAAACTCTCTCCAAACCTCAACACTCTCTACTAACCACAACACACTCTCTCCAAACCACAACGCTCTCTCTCCAAACCACAGCACTCCAACCCACAACACTCTGTCCAAACCACAAGATTCTTTACAAACCACAACAATCTCTCCAAACCACAACGCTCTCTAGAAACCACAACACACTCTCTTCAAACACAGCACACTCTCTCTGCAAACCACAACATGCTCGCTCCAACCACAACACACTCTCTCCAAACCACAACACACTCCACCGAAACGACAACTCTCTCTCCAAACCACAGCACACTCTCTCCAACCACAACATCACCTCTACAAACCACAACATACTCTCCAAATCACAACACACTCCAAACCAGAACACAGTCTCTTCAAACACAGCACTTTCTCTCCAAACCACAATACTCTCTCTCCAAATCTAAACACACTCTGTTCAAACTACAACACACACTCTCCAAACCACAACACACTCTCTCCAAACCACAACACAACATTCAAACCACAACACTCACCAAACCAGGACACTCTCCAAACCACAACACTCTCTACAACCCACAACGCACACTGTCCAAACCACGACACACTCTGTCCAAACCAGGACACTCTCTGCAAACCTCAACACACTCTCTACAAACAACAGCACACACTCTCCAAACGAGAAAACTCTCTACAAACCTCAACACTCTCTCCTAACCGCAACACACTCTCTCCAAACCACAACACACTCCCTCCAAACCACATCACTCCAACCCACAACACTCTGTCCAAACCACAAGACGCTTTACAAACCACAACAATCTCTCCAAACCACAACACTCTCTACAAATCACAACACATTCTCTCCAAACACAACACACTCTCTCCAAACCACAACACACTCTTTCCAACCACAACACACTCTCTCCAAACCACAACACACTCTCTCCAAACCACATCTCTCCATCCCACAACACCATCTACTAACCATAAGACTCTTTAGAAACCACAACATTCTCTCCAAACCACAACACACTCTCCAAACCACAGCACACTCTCTCCAAACACAACACTTTCTCCCAAACCACAACACACTCTCTCCAAACCACAACACACTCTCTCCAAACCACAGCACACTCTCTCCAAACCACAACACAATCTCTCCAAACCACAACACACTCTCATAACCAAAACCCTCCCTCCAACCCACAACACACACTCTCCAAACCACAACACTCTTTCCAAATCTCAACACTCTCTCCAAACCACAACACTCTCTCCAAACCACAACACATTGTCACCAAACCGCACACACACTCTCCAAACCACAACACCCTCTCTACAAACCACAACACTCTCTCTCCAAATCCCAACACTCTCTCCAAACCACAAACCAATCTCTCCAAACCACAAGACTCTTTACAAACCACAACAATTTCTCCAAGCCACATCACTCTCTCGAAACCACAACACACTCTCTTCAAACACAACACATTCTCTCCAAACCACAACACACTCTCTCCAACCACAACACACTCTCTCCAAACCACAACACATTCACTCGAAACGACAACTCTCTCTCCAAACTACAACACACTCTCTCCAAACACAACAATTTCTCTCCAAACCACAACACAATCCAAACCATAACACACTCTCCAAACCACAGCACTCTCTCCACACCACAGCACACTCTCTCCAAACCACAATACTCTCTCCAAACCTCAACACTCTCTCCAAACCACAACACACTCTCCAAACCACAAAACTCTCACCAAAGCTCAACACGCTCTCCAAACCACAACAATCTCTCTCCAAACCAAAACACACACTCTCCAAACCACAACAGACACTCTCCAAACCACAACACTCTCTCTCCAAATCTAAACACACTCTGTTCAAACTACAACACACACTCTCCAAACCACAACACACTCTCTCCTAACCACAACACAACATTCAAACGACAACACTCACCAAACCACAACACTCTCCAAACTACAACACTCTCTACAATCCACAACACACACTGTTCCGACCACAACACACTCGCTCAAAACCACAACAGTCTCCAAACCAGAACAGTCTCCAAACCAGAACAGTATCCAAATAACAACACTCTCCAAACCACAACACACTATTTCCAAATCACACACACACTCTCCAAACGACAACACACTCTCTCCACACCACAGCACACTCTCTCCAAACCACAACAATCTCTCTCCAAACCAAAACACACACTCTCCAAACCACAACAGACACTCTCCAAACCACAACACTCTCTCTCCAAATCTAAACACACTCTGTTCAAACTACAACACACACTCTCCAAACCACAACACACTCTCTCCTAACCACAACACAACATTCAAACGACAACACTCACCAAACCACAACACTCTCCAAACTACAACACTCTCTACAATCCACAACACACACTGTTCCGACCACAACACACTCGCTCAAAACCACAACAGTCTCCAAACCAGAACAGTCTCCAAACCAGAACAGTATCCAAATAACAACACTCTCCAAACCACAACACACTATTTCCAAATCACACACACACTCTCCAAACGACAACACACTATTTCCAAACCACAACACACTATTTCCAAACCACAACACACTCTCTGCAAACCAAAACACACTCTCTCCAAACCATAACACACTCTCTCCAACCACAACATCACCTCTTCAAACCACAACACACTCTCCAAATCACAACATTCTCCAAACCACAACGCACTACTTCCAAACCACAACACTGTCTCCAAACCAGTACGAAGTCTTACAACACCAGGTTAAAGTCCAACAGGTTTGTTTCGATGTCACTAGCTTTCGGAGCGCTGCTCCTTCCAAACCAGAACACAGTCTCTTCAAACACAGAAGTTTCTCTCCGAACCACAACACTCTCTCCAAATCAAAACACACTGTCTCCAAACTACAAGACCCACTCTCCAAACCACAATACACTGTCTCCAAACCACAACACAACATTCAAACCACAACACTCATCAAACCACAACACTCTCCAAACCACCACACTCTCTATAATCCACAACGCACACTGTCCAAAACACAACACAGTCCTCCCAAACCACAACACACTCTCTCAAAACCACAACACTGTCTCCAAACCACAACACACTCTGCAAACCACAACACACTCGCTACAAATCACGCACACACTCTCCAAACCACAACATACACTTTACAAACGACAACACACTCACTCCAATCCACAACACTCTCTGCAAACCTCAACACACTCTCTGCAAACCAGAACACACTCTCTCCAAACCACAAAACTCTCTCCAAACCACAACACTCTCCAATCTACAACACACTCTCATCAAACCATATTCTTCCAACCGACAACACTCTCTCCACACCACAACACACTCTCTGCAAACGTCAAAACTCTCTCCAAACCTCAACACTCTCTACTAACCACAACACACTCTCTCCAAACCACAACGCTCTCTCTCCAAACCACAGCACTCCAACCCACAACACTCTGTCCAAACCACAAGATTCTTTACAAACCACAACAATCTCTCCAAACCACAACGCTCTCTAGAAACCACAACACACTCTCTTCAAACACAGCACACTCTCTCTGCAAACCACAACATGCTCGCTCCAACCACAACACACTCTCTCCAAACCACAACACACTCCACCGAAACGACAACTCTCTCTCCAAACCACAGCACACTCTCTCCAACCACAACATCACCTCTACAAACCACAACATACTCCCCAAATCACAACACACTCCAAACCAGAACACAGTCTCTTCAAACACAGCACTTTCTCTCCAAACCACAATACTCTCTCTCCAAATCTAAACACACTCTGTTCAAACTACAACACACACTCTCCAAACCACAACACACTCTCTCCAAACCACAACACAACATTCAAACCACAACACTCACCAAACCAGGACACTCTCCAAACCACAACACTCTCTACAACCCACAACGCACACTGTCCAAACCACGACACACTCTGTCCAAACCAGGACACTCTCTGCAAACCTCAACACACTCTCTACAAACAACAGCACACACTCTCCAAACGAGAAAACTCTCTACAAACCTCAACACTCTCTCCTAACCGCAACACACTCTCTCCAAACCACAACACCCTCCCTCCAAACCACATCACTCCAACCCACAACACTCTCTCCAAACCACAAGACTCTTTACAAACCACAACAATCTCTCCAAACCACAACACTCTCTACAAATCACAACACATTCTCTCCAAACACAACACACTCTCTCCAAACCACAACACACTCTTTCCAACCACAACACACTCTCTCCAAACCACAACACACTCTCTCCAAACCACATCTCTCCATCCCACAACACCATCTCCAAACCATAAGACACTTTAGAAACCACAACATTCTCTCCAAACCACAACACACTCTCCAAACCACAGCACACTCTCTCCAAACACAACACTTTCTCCCAAACCACAACACACTCTCTCCAAACCACAACACACTCTCTCCAAACCACAGCACACTCTCTCCAAACCACAACACAATCTCTCCAAACCACAACACACTCTCATAACCAAAACCCTCCCTCCAACCCACAACACACACTCTCCAAACCACAACACTCTTTCCAAATCTCAACACTCTCTCCAAACCACAACACTCTCTCCAAACCACAACACTCTCTCTCCAGATCTAAACACCCTCTGTTTAAATACAACACACACTCACCAAACCACAACACTCTCCAAACCGCAACACTCGCTACAATCCACAAAACGCACATTTCCGACCACAACAGACTCGCTTAAAACCACAACAGTCTCCAAACCACAACAGTCTCCAAACCACAACACTCTCCAAACTACAACACAATATTTCAAAATCTCACACACATTCCCCAACGACAACACACTACCTCCAAACCACCACACACTCTCACCAAACCACAACAGTTTCTCTCCAACCACAACACACTCTCTCCAAACCACAACACATTCTCTCCAAACACAACACACTCTCTCCAAACCACAACACACTCTCTCCAACAACAACACACTCTCTACAAACCACAACACACTCTCCCCAAACCACATCTCTCCAACCAACAACGCTCTCTCCAAAACACAAGACACTTTACAAACCACAACAATCTCTCCAAACCACAACACACTCTCTCCAAACACAACACTTTCTCCCAAACCACAACACACTCTCTCCAAACACAACACTTTCTCCCAAACCACAACACACACTCTCCAAACCACAACACACTCTCTCCAAACCACAACACACTCTCTCCAAACCACAACACACTCTCTCCAGCCACAACTAACTCTCTCCAAACCAAAACACACTCCCTCCAAACGACAACACACTACCTCCAAACCACAACACACTCTCACCAAATCACAACAGTTTCTCTCCAACCACAACACACTGTCTCCAAACCACAACACACTCTCTCCAAACCACAACACACTCTCTCCAAACCACAACACACTCTCTCCAAACCACAACACACTCTCTCCAGCCACAACTAACTCTCTCCAAACCAAAACACACTCCCTCCAAACGACAACACACTACCTCCAAACCACAACACACTCTCACCAAATCACAACAGTTTCTCTCCAACCACAACACACTGTCTCCAAACCACAACACACTCTCTCCAAACCACAACACACTCTCTCCAACCACAACACACTGTCTCCAAAACAAAACACACTCCCTCCAAACGACAACACACTATCTCCAACCACAACATCACTTCTAAAACCACAACACACTCTCCAAATCACAACACTCTCCAAACCACAATGCACTCTCTCCAAACCACAACACAACATTCATACCACAACACTCACCAAACCACGACACTCTCCAAACCACAACACTCTCTACAATCCACAACGCACACTGTCCAAACCACAACACACTCTGTCCAAACCAGAATATTCTCTGCAAACCTCAACACACTCTCTACAAACCACAGCACACAGTCTCCAAACGAGAAAACTCTCTCCAAACCTCAACACTCTCTCCTAACCACAACACACTCTCTCCAAACCACAACACACTCTCTCCAAACCACATCACTCCAACCCACAATACTCTCTCCAAACTACAAGACTCTTTACAAACCACAAAAATCTCTCCAAACCACAACACTCTCTCCAAACGACAACAAATTCTCTCCAAACACAACACACTCTCTCCAAACCACAACACACTTTCCAACCACAACACACTCTCTCCAAACCACAACACACTCCCTCCAAACCACATATTTCCAACCCACAAAGCTCTCTCCAAACCGCAAGACTCTTTAGAAACCACAACAATCTCTCCAAACCACAACACTGTCTCCAAACCACAACACTCTCTCCAAACCACAACACGCTCTCTCCAAACCACAACACACTCTCTCCAAACCACAACACACTCTCTCCAACCACAACACACTCACTCGAAACCAAAACACTCTCCCTCCAAACGACAACACTCTCTTCAAACTACAGCACACTCTCCAAACCACAACACACTGTCTCCAAACCGCACACACACTCTCCAAACCACAACACCCTCTCTACAAACCACAACACTCTCCAAACCCCAACACACTCTCCAAACCACAAACCACTCTCTCCAAAACACATGGTCTCTCCAAACCGCAACACACTCTCTCCAAACCACAACTCACTCTCTCCAAACCACAACACACTCCCTGTTAACCAAAACACACTATCTCCAAACCACAACGTACTCTCTACAAACCATAACACTGTCTCCCACTCACAACACTCTCTCCAAACCACAACACTCTCTCCGAATCGCAACACACTCTCTACAAACCACAACACACACTCTCCAAACAACAACCCTCTCCAAACCACAATACACTCTTTCCAAACTAAAACACAATCTTCAAACGAGAACACTCATTACAAAACACAACAGACATTTCAAACCTCAACGCTCTCTCTCCAAACCAAAACACTCTCTCCAAACATCAACACGCTCTCCAAACAACAACACTCTCTCTAAACGACAACACGGTCTCCAAACCGGAACACACTCTCCAAACCACAACACTCTCTCCAAACCTAAATACACTCTCTCCAAACCACAACACACTCTCTGCAAACCACAACACTCTCTCCCCAATTCTAAACACACTCTGTTCAAACCACAACACACACTCTGCAAACCACAACAAACTCTCTCCAAACCACAAACACTCCATTCAAACTGTCCAAACTATAGCACTCTCCAAACCACAACACTCTCCAAACCACAACACACTCTTCAAACCACATCACACTGTCTCCAAACCCCACACACACTTTCCAAACCAGAACACAATCTCTCCAAACCACAACATACTCTCTCCAAACCACAACACACTCTTTCCAAACCACATCTCTCCAACCCACAGCTCACTCTCCAAAGCTCAAGACCCTTTACAAACCACAGCAATCTCTCCAAACCACAACACTCTCTCCAAACCACAACACACTCTCTCCAAACACAACACTTTCTCTGCATACCAAAACACACTCTCTCCAAACCACAATACACTCTCTCCAAACCACAACACACTCTCTCCAACCACAACATTCTCTCTACAAACCACAACACACTCTCATCAAACACAACACATTCTCTCCAAACCACAACACACTCTCTCCAACCACAACACACTCTCTCCAAACCACAACACATACACTCGAAACGACAACTCTCTCTCCAAACCACAACACACTCTCTCCAAACACAACAATTTCTCTCCAAACCACAACATAATCCAAACCACAACACACTCTCCAAACCACAGCACTCTCTCCACACCACAGCACACTCTCTCCAAACCACAACACTCTCTCTCCAAACCAAAACACACTCTCCAAACCACAGCACTCTCTCCACACCACAGCACACTCTCTCCAAACCACAACACACTCTCTGCAAACCACAACACTCTCTCCCCAATCCTAAACACACTCTGTTCAAACCACAACACACACTCTCCAAACCACAACAAACTCTCTCCAAACCACAAACACTCCATTCAAACTGTCCAAACTATAGCACTCTCCAAACCACAACACTCTCCAAACCACAACACACTCTTCAAACCACATCACACTGTCTCCAAACCCCACACACACTTTCCAAACCACAACACACACTCTCCAAACCACAACAAACTCTCTCCAAACCACAAACACTCCATTCAAACTGTCCAAACTATAGCACTCTCCAAACCACAACACTCTCCAAACCACAACACACTCTTCAAACCACATCACACTGTCTCCAAACCCCACACACACTTTCCAAACCAGAACACAATCTCTCCAAACCACAACATACTCTCTCCAAACCACAACACACTCTTTCCAAACCACATCTCTCCAACCCACAGCTCACTCTCCAAAGCTCAAGACCCTTTACAAACCACAGCAATCTCTCCACACCACAACACTCTCTCCAAACCACAACACACTCTCCAAACACAACACTTTCTCTGCATACCAAAACACACTCTCTCCAAACCACAATACACTCTCTCCAAACCACAACACACTCTCTCCAACCACAACATTCTCTCTACAAACCACAACACACTCTCATCAAACACAACACATTCTCTCCAAACCACAACACACTCTCTCCAACCACAACACACTCTCTCCAAACCACAACACATACACTCGAAACGACAACTCTCTCTCCAAACCACAACACACTCTCTCCAAACACAACAATTTCTCTCCAAACCACAACATAATCCAAACCACAACACACTCTCCAAACCACAGCACTCTCTCCACACCACAGCACACTCTCTCCAAACCACAACACTCTCTCTCCAAACCAAAACACACTCTCCAAACCACAGCACTCTCTCCACACCACAGCACACTCTCTCCAAACCACAACACTCTCTCTCCAAACCACAACACACACTCTCCAAACCACAGCACTCTCTCCACACCACAGCACACTCTCTCCAAACCACAACACTCTCTCTCCAAACCACAACACACACTCTCCAAACCACAACACACTCTCCAAACCACAGCACTCTCTCCACACCACAGCACACTCTCTCCAAACCACAACACTCTCTCTCCAAACCACAACACACACTCTCCAAACCACAACACACTCTCCAAACCACAGCACTCTCTCCACACCATAGCACACTCTCTCCAAACCACAACACTCTCTCTGCAAACCACAACAACACTCTCCAAACCATAATACACTCTCTCCACACCACAAAACACTCTTCAAACGAGAATACACATTCCAAATCACAACAGACTTTTCAAACCACAACGCACTTTCGCCAAACCACAACACTCTTTCCAAACCTCAACACTCTCTCCAAACCACAACACTCTTTCCAAACCTCAACACTCTCTCCAAATCACAACACACTCTCTGCAAACCACAACACACTCACTCCAAACAACAACACTCTCCAAACCACAATACACTCTTTCCACACCACAAAACACTCTTCAAACGACAATACACATTCCAAATCACAACAGCCTTTTCAAACCACTACGCACTCTCTCCAAACCGCAACACTCTCTCCAAACCGCAACACTCTCTCCAAATCTCAACACTCTCTCCAAACCAGAACACTCCCTCTCCAAACCACAACACGCTCTCTACAATCCTCAACACACACTGTCCAAACCACAACACACTCTCTACAAAATATAAAACTCCTCCAAACCACAACACTCTCTCCGATCCACAACACTCTCTCTCCATACCACAACACACTCTCTCTAAACCACAACACTCTCTGCAAACCACAACACTCTCTCCAAACCACAACGCACTCTCTCCAAACCACAACGCACTCTCTCCAAACCACAACATTCTTTCCAAACCTCAACACTCTCGCCAAACCACAACACTCTCTCCAAACCGCAACACTCTCTCCAAATCTCAACACTCTCTCCAAACCACAACACTCTCTCCAAACCACAACACACTCTCTCCAAACCTAAACACACTCTCTCCAAACCACAACACACTCTCTCCAACCACAACACTATCTCTCGAAACCTAAACACATTCTTTTCAAACTACAACACACACTCTCCGAACTACAACACTCACTACAAACCAAAATACACACTCTTCTAACCACAACACATTCGCTCAAAACCGCAAGACTCTCCGAACCACAACACTCTCAAACCACAACACTCTCCAAACCACAACACTCTCCAAACCACAACACTCTCCAAACCAAACCACAGTTTCTCCAAACCACAACACACTCTCTCCAACTAACAACACACACTCTCCAAACCACAACGCACTCTCTCCAACTAACAACACATACTCTCCAAACTACTACACACTCTCTACAAACCAAAGCACACTCTCTCTAAACCACAACACACTGTTCAAACCACAACACTCTCTCTCCAAACCACAACACACTCTCTCCAAACCACAACACACTCTCTCCAAACCACAAAACTCTCTCCAAATTACAACACTCTCTCCAAACCACAACGCACACTCTCCAAACCACAAGACTCTCTCTCCAAACCAGAACACTCTCTCCAAACCACAACACACTTTCAAAACCACAACACACTCTCTAAACCACAACACACTCTCCCGAAACCGCAACACTCTCTCTTCAAATCACAAGTCACTCTCCAAACCACAACACAGTCTCTCCAAACCATTGTCCACTCACTCCCCAACCAACAACCACTATCAACTGTCTCTATCATCCTCAGTCCACTCTCAACCACTGCTGAAGCTCTTTCTGAACCATGGCGCACAATCTCCCTTGGCACTGCCCAATCTCTCTTCAAGCCACTGCCCTCTCTATTTCCCAACTGCTGCCCACTCTCTTTCCTAACTGTTGCCCACTCTCTCTCCAAATCACTGTCCACTGTCTCTCAATGTCACTGCTCACTCTCTCTCCCATCTACTGTCCACTCTCCCAATGTGCACCACCCACATTCTTTCCAAATCTCTACCTATTCTCGCTACAAGAACCTCCAACACACTCTCCAAACCACTTTTCACTCTCTCTCCTAACCATTGCCCACTTTCTCTCCAAACCATTGCCCACTTTCTCTCCAAACCATTGCCTACTTTCGCTCCAAACCATTGCCTACTGTCTCTCCAAACCATTGTCCACTTCCTCTCCAAACCATTGCCCATTTTCTCTCCAAACCATTGCCTACGTTCTCTCCAAACCACTGCCTACTTTCTCTCCAAACCATTGCCCACTTTCTCTCCAAACCTGTGTCAACTCTTTTGCCAATCCATTGTCTAATTTCTCCAAAATAATGCCCACTCTCACTCAAAACTACTACCCACTTACTCTCCAAACACTGCCAACTCACTCTCCCATTCATTGACCGCTCTCCTCAAAACCACTTTCTACGCTCTTTCCAAGCCTCTGCCCACTCTCTCTCCCACCCACTGTCCACTCTCACCAAATGCACTGCCCACTTCTCTGCAAGCCACTTTCCACTCCCTGTAAACAACTGCCCACTCTCTCCAAAGTATTCACCACTATCTCCAAACCACTGTTCACACTCTCGGCAAACCACTGCCCACTCTGTCTCCAAACCACTGTCCACACTCTCTCCAAACCATTGCTCACTGCCTCTCCAAACCACTGCGCCCTCTCTCCAAATTCTTGCCCACTCCCTCTCCAAAACATTGCCTTCTCTCTCTCTCCAAAACACCGCGCACTCACTCTTCAAAACCACTGCCCACTCACTCTAAAAACCCCTGCCCACTCCTTGACCAATCCACTGCCCACCATCTCCAAACCACTACCGCTATCTCCAAACCACTACCTAATCTCTCTTCAAACCACTGTACACTCTCTTCCCAAACACTGCCCACTCTTTCATCAAACTACCGCCCACTATCTGGAAACCACTGACAGGTCACTCTCCAAACTACTGCCTACTTACTCCAAACACTGCCAACTCACTCTCCAATCCAATGTCCATCTCACCAAAACCACTTTCTACGCTCTTTGCAAGCGTCTGCCCATTCTATCTCCCATCCACTGTCCATTCTTACCAATTGAGCTGCCCACGCTTTTTCCAAACCACCACCCGCTCGCTCTCAAATGAACTATCCAAACTACTGCACACTCGCTCCGACTATCTCTAATCATCTCACCGAACCTCAATCCATTCTCTCTCCAACCCACTGCCCACTCATTCCATACCACTGCCCACTCTCTCTCCAAACCACTTCTCACTCTCTCTCCAAACAACTGCCCCCTCTCTCCAAAGTATTCACCACTCTCCCCAAACCACTGTCCCCTCTCTCTCAAACCCAACGTCTAGTCTCTTTCCAAACCACTGCCCCCTCTCACTCCAAACCACTGCCAGCGCTCTCTCCCATCCACTGACCACTTTTCCCAAAACCAGTGTCCACTCTCTCTCCATACCACTACCCACTCTCTTTCCAAACTACTGCCTACTCTCTTTTCCAACTGCTATCCACTGTATGCAAATCACTGCAATTTCTCTGTCCAAATCACTGCCAACTCTGTCAAACACACTGCCCACGTTCACTCCAACCAACTGGCCCCTCTCTCCAAAAATAACTACCCACTCTTTGCAATCCACAGTCCATATTGCCCAATCTCTGACCAAATTATTTCCCACACACTCCAAACCACTGTCCTCTGTCTATCAGTACCACTGCTCACTCTCTCTCCCATGACCTGTCCACTCTCCCAAAGTGCACTGCCCAAACTCTTTCTCAATCTCTAACCCCTCTCTCTCCAACAACCTCCAACACACTCTCCAAACAACTTCTCACTCTGTCCAAATCCCCGCCACTCTCTCCAATCCACAGCCACTCTCTCGTGAACCACTGCACATTCTCTCAAAAATACTGCCACTCTTTCCTATCCAATGGTCAACTCTCTCCAATCCATGTCCACTGTCCTACAAAATCATCGTCCTCTCTCTCTCCAATTCACTGCCCACTCTCTCTCCAAACCACTGCCCGCTCTCTTTCCAAACCACTGCCCTCTCTTTCTCCAAACCACGGCCCACTCTCCCTCCAAACCATTGCCCACTCGCTCTCCAAATCATTGCCCACTCTCTCCAAACCACTGCCCACTCTCTCTCCAAACTATTTCCCACTCTCTCTCCAAACCATTGCGCACTCTCTCTCCAAACCATTGCCCACTCTTTCCAAACCATTGCCCGCTCTCTCTCCAAACAACTGCCCACTGTCTCCAAAGTATTCACCACTCTCTTTCCAAATCACTGTCCACTCTCTCCAAAGCCACGTCCACTCTCTTTCCAAACCACTGCCCTCTCTGTCTCCAAACCACTGCCAGCGCTCTCTCCCATCCAGTGACAACTCTTCCCAAAACCACTGCCCAATCACTCTCCAAACGACTACCTACTACTGCCAAACTACTGCCGACTCTCTTTTCCAACTGCGATCCACTGTATCCAAATCACTGCACTTTCTCTGTCCAAACCACTGACAAATCTGTCAAACACACTGCCCACTTTCTCTCCAAACAACTGGGCACTCTCTCCAAACATAACGATCCTCACTTTGCAAACCACAGTACATTTTGCCCAATCTCTCACCAAATCATTTCCCACACACTCCAAACCTCTGTCCTCTGTCTACCAATACCACTGATCAGTCTCTCTCCCATGTCCTGTCTACTCTCCCAAAGAGCACTGCCCGAACTCTTCCCCAATCTCTAGCCACTCTCTCTCCGACAACGTCCAACACTCTCTCCAAACAACTTATCACTCTCTCCAAACACCATGCACTCTCGCCCGAACCACTGCACACTCTCTCAAAAATATTGCCACTCTTTCCAATCCAATGGCCAACTCTCTCCAATCCACTGCCCAATGTCCTTCAACATTATCGTCCTCTCTCCCTCCAACACATTGCCCACTCTCTCTCCAAACCACTGCCCACTCCCTCTCCAAACCACAGCCCAGTCTATCTCCAAACCACTGCCCACACTCTTTCCAAACCACTGACCACACTATCTCCAAACCACTGCCCACTCTATCTCCAAACCACTGCCTACTGTCCTTCAAAATCATCGACCTCTCTCCCTCCAAACCACTGCCCACTCGCTCTCCAAACCACTGCCCACTCTCTCTCCAAACCACTGCCCACTCTCTCCCCAAACCACTGCCCACTCTCTCTCCAAACCGCTGCCCACACTCTCTCCAAACCATTGTCTACTCTCTCTCCAAACCACTGGTCACTCTCTTCAAACAACTGCCCACTGTCTCCAAACCGCTGCCCACTCTTTCTCCAAACCACTGCCAACTCTCTCTCAAAACCATTGCCCACTCTCTCTCCAAACCACTGCCCACTCTCTCTCCAAACCGCTGCCCACACTCTCTCCAAACCATTGTCCACTCTCTCTCCAAACTACTGCCCACTTTCTCCAAACCACTGCCCACTCTCTCTCCAAACCGCTACCCACTCTCTCTCCAAACCACTGCTCACACTCTCTCCAAACCATTGTCCACTCTCTCTCCAAACCACTGGCCACTCTCTCCAAACAACTGCCAACTCTCTCCAAACCGCTGCCCATTCTTTCTCCAAACCACTGCCAACTCTCTCGCCAAACCACTGCCCACTCTCTCTCCAAACCACTGCCCACTCACTCTCCAAACCACTGCCAAATCTCTCCAAACAACTGCCCACTCTCTCCAAACCACTGCCCACTCTCTCTCCATACCACTCTCTCTCCAAATCACTGCCCACTCTCTCTCCAAACCCTTGTCTTGTCTCTCTCCCAACCACTGCCCACTCTCTCTCCAAACCACTGCCCACTGTCTCTCCCATCCACTGCTCACTCTCTCTCCAAACCACTGCCCACTCTCTCTCCAAACCACTGCCCACTCTCTCTCCAAACCACTGCCCACTCTCTCTCCAAACCACTGCCCACTCTCTCAAAACTACTGCAACTCTACAAAACTACAGGTGCACCATAGGAAGCATCCTATCTGGCTGCATCACAGCCTGGTATGGCAACTGCTCGGTCCAAGTCCGCAAGAATTTTCAGAGAGTCGTGAATATAACTCTGTCCATCACACGAATCTGCTTCCCATCCATTGATTCCATCTACACCTCATGCTGCCTGCGGAAAGGGGGCAGCATAATCAGAGATCCCTCCTACCCGGCTTACTCACTCTTCAAACTTCTTCCGTCGGGCAGGAGATACAGAAGTCTGAGAACACGCACGAACAGATTAAAAAACAACTTCTTCCCCGCTGTCACCAGACTCCTAAATGACCCTCTTATGGAATGACCTGATTAATTCCACACTCCTTTATGCTGGTGTCCCTATATTTACATTATGTACCTTCTGTTGCCCTGTTATGTACTCTGTCTTCATTTACTTAATGATCTGATTGAGCTGCTCGCAGCAAAATACTTTTCACTTTACCTCAGTACACATGAAATTAACAAATCCAATCCAATTTATTCAACCTCTCCTGATAGCTAAAGCCCTCCATAACCAGGCAACATCTGGGCAAATCTCTTCTGCACCCTCTCTAAAGCCTCCACATCCTTCTGGTAGTGTGGCGACAAGAATTGATCACTATACTCCAAGTGTGGCCTAACAAAGGTTCTACACAGCTGCAACATGACTTGCCAATTCTTATACTCAATTCCCCGGCCAATGAAGGCAAGCATGCCATTAGCCTTCTTGACTACCTTCTCCACCTGTGTTGCCCCTTTCAGTGACCTGTGGACCTGTACACCTTGATCTCACTGAGTTTCAATACACTTGAGGGTTCTACCATTCACTGTATATTCCCTACCTGCATTAGACCTTCCAAAATGCATTACCTCACATTTGTCCGGATTAAACTTCATCAGCTATCTCTCCGCCCAAGTCTCCAAACAATCTAAATCCTGCTGTATCCACTGACAGTCCCCATCGCTATCCGCAGTTCCACTAACCTTTCTGTCGTCTGCAAACTTACTAATCACACCAGTTACATTTTCCTCCAAATCATTTATACATTCTACAAACAGCAAAGGACCCAGCACTGATCCCTGCGGAACACCACTAGTCACAGCCCTCCAATTAGAAAAGCACCCTTCCATTGCTACTCTCTGCCTTCTGTGACCTAGCCAGTTCTGTATCCACCTTGCCAGCTCACCCCTGATTCCGTGTGACTTCAACTTTTGTACTAGTCAACCATGATGGACCTTGTCAAAGGCCTTACTGAAGTCAAAATATACAACATCCACTGCCCTACCTGCATCAATCATCTTTGTGACCTCCTCGAAAAACTCTATCAAGTTAGTGAGACATGGCCTCCCCTTCACAAAACCATGCTGCCTCTCACTAATACGTCCATTTGCTTCCAAATGGGAGTAGATCCTGTCTCGAAGAATTCTCTCCAGTAATTTCCCTACCACTGACGTAAGGCTCACCGGCCTGTAGCTCCCTGGATTATCCTTGCTACCCTTCTTAAACAGAGGAACAACATTGGCTATTCTCCACTCCCCCGGGACATCACCTGAAGACAGTGAGGATCCAAAGATGTCTGTCAAGACCTCAGCAATTTCCTCTCCAGCCTCCTTCAGTATTCTGCGGTAGATCCCATCAGGCCCTGGGGACTTAACTACCTTAATATTTTTAAGACGCCCAACACCTCGTCTTTTTGGATCTCAATGTGTCCCCGGCTACTACACACCCTTCTTCAGACTCAAAATCTACCAATTCCTTCTCTTTGGTGAATACTGATGCAAAGTATTCATTTAGTACCTCGCCCATTTACTCTGGCTCCACACATATATTCCCTTGCCTATCCTTCAGTGGGCCAACCCTTTCCCTGGCTACCCTCTTGATGTTTATGTACGTGTAAACACCTTGAGATTTTCCTTAACCCTATATGCCAATGACTTTTCATGACCCCTTCTAGCCCTCCTGACTCCGTGCTTAAGTTCCTTCCTACTTTCCTTATATTCCACAAAGGCGTCGTCTATTCCCAGCCTTTTAGCCCTGACAAATGCCTCCCTTTTCCTTTTGACGAGGCCTACAATATCTCTCGTTATCCAATGTTCCTGAAAATTGACGTATTTATCCTTCTTCCTCACAGGAACATGCCGGTCCTGAATTCCTTTCAACTGACACTTGAAAGCCTCCACATGTCAAATGTTGACAAACATCCGCCCCCAATCTATGTTCTTCAGTTCCCGCCTAATATTGTTATAATTAGCCTGCCCCCGATTTAGCACATTCAACCTAGGACCACTCTCATCCTTGTCCACCAGCACTTTAAAACTTACTGAATTATGGTCACTGTTCCCAAAATGTTCCCCTACAGAAACTTCTACCACCTGGCCGGGCTCATTCCCCAGGTCCAGTACCGCCCGTTCCCTAGTTGGACAGTCTACATATTGTTTGAAGATGCCCTCCTGGATGCCCCTTACAAACTCTGCCCCGTCTAAGCCCCTGGCACTAAGTGAGTCCCAGTCAATATTGGGGAAGGTGAAGTCTCCCATCACCACAACCCTGTTGTTTTTACTCTTTTCCAAAAGCTGTCTACCTATCTGCTCCTCTATCTCCCGCTGCCTGTTGGGAGGCCTGTAGTAAATCCCCAACATTGTGACTGCACCCTTCTTATTCCTTATCTCTACCCATATAGCCTCACTGCCCTCTGAGGTGTCCTCCCGTAGTACAGTTGTGATATCCTCCCTCACCAGTAGCGCAACTCCGCCACCCCTTTTACATCCCCCTCTATCGCACCTGAAACATCTAAATCCTAGAACGTTTAGCTGCCAATCCTGTCCTTCCCTCAACCAGATTTCTGTAGTGGCAACAACATGATAGTTCCAAGTACAAATCAAGCGCTAAGTTCTTCAGCCTTACCCGTAATATTTATTGCATTAAAACATATGCACTTCAGGCCACCAGACCCGCTGTGTTCAGCAACTTCTCCCTGTCTGCTCTGCCTCAGAGCCACACTGCCCCTACTCCCTAGTTCTCCCTCAATGCTCTCACCTTCTGACCTATTGCTCCCGTGCCCACCCCCCTGCCATACTAGTTTAAGCAGGCAGCAGGGGAGCGGGCAGCAGTGGAGCGGGCAGCAGCAAAGTGGACAGCAGCGGAGCGGGCAGCAGCAGAGTAGGATGCAGCGGAGCGGGCAGTAGCGGAGCGGGCAGCAGCAGAGCGGCAGCAGCGAAATGGGCAGCAGAGGGACAGGTAGCAGCCGCTCAGGATGGAAAGCCAACCGCCCAATAGGCAGAGGAGGAGGAGGAGGTGCCAAGGATGCTCCTATTGAGGCCTCGTCGGTACCGGCAGTGCCTGTCATTCGAGGACCTGCCGGAGCGGGCATGCCGTTGGAGACTCCGGTTGAGCAGAGAGACAGTGAGACGTATCTGCCAGATGATGGCACACCTGGCACTGCGGGAGAATGGGGAAGGACACCCGCTCCTGGTCGTCCTGAACCTATACGCCATGGGGTCCTTCCAGGCGCCGAGTGGGGACCAGTTCGGGATCTCACACAACTCAGTGCACAGGTATATCCCCGCCGCCACAGAGGCCACGTATGCCAGTCAACACTATACAAGCATTTCAATGTGGATCGAGCCCACCAGGGTGCCCGGGCTGTGGGGTTCGCCACTATCGCTGTCATGCCCCAGGTCCAGGGGGAGATCAGCGGGATGCATGTCCCCCTAAGAGGACCTGAATATGACAGGCCGCTCTACACAAACCAAAAGGTGTTCCACTCGATGAACGTGCAGCTGATATGTGACCATCAGCTGCGCATGCTGCACATCTGCGCCGGACACCCGGGCAGTGTGCATGACTCCTTCATCCTGGTACACTCGACGGTTCCTGACATGCTCAACTTGCCTCCCCACCGGCTGGGGGATGGTTCCTGGGCGACAAGGGTTATGCACTGGGGTCATGGCTGATCAAGCCTGTCCGGAGGCTACAGAACAACACGGAGACCCGCTACAACGATCCCGTGCCGCAATTAAGAGCTTTATCAAGTGGTGCTTCGGCCTCCTGAAGATGTGGTTCAGGAACCTGGACCACGCTGAGAGGGTCACCACATCGTGCCGCCCTGCGGCAGGGTTAAGGAAAATCCCAAGGCTTTTTACACGAACATAAAACGTAAGTGGGTACCCAGGGAAAGGGTTGGCCCACTGAAGGATAGGCAAGGGAATCTATGTGTTGAGCCAAAGGAAATGGGCGAGGTTCTAAATGAATACTTTTCATCAGTATTGACCAAAGAGAAGGAATTGGTGGATGTAGAGTCTGGAGAAGGGTGTGTAGATAGCCTGGGTCACATTGAGATCCAAAAATACGAGGTGTCGGGCGTCTTGAAAAATATTAAGGTAGATAAATCCGCAGGGCTTGATGGGATCTACCACAGACTACTGAAGGAGGCGAGAGAGGAAATTGCTGAGGCCTTGACAGAAATCTTTGGAACCTCACTGTCTTCAGGTGATGTCCCGGAGGACTGGAGAATACCCAATGTTGTTCCTCTGTTTAAGAAGGGTAGCAAGGATAATCCAGGGAACTACAGGCTGGTGAGCCTTACGTCAGTGGTAGGGAGATTACAGGAGAGAATTCTTCGAGACAGGATCTACTCCCATTTGGAAGCAAATAGACGTATTAGTGAGAGGCAGCATGGTTTTGTGAAGGGGAGGTCGTGTCTCACTAATTTGATAGTTTTTCGAGGAGGTCACAAAGATGATTGATGCAGGGAGGGCAGTGGATGTTGCCTATATGGACTTCAGTAAGGCCTTTGACAAGGTCCATCATGGTTGACTAGTACAAAAGTTGAAGTCACACGGAATCAGGGGTGAGCTGGCAAGGTGGATACAGAACTGGCTAGGTCACAGAAGGCAGAGAGTAGCAACGGAAGGGTGCTTTTCTAATTGGAGGGCTGTGACTAGTGGTGTTCTGCAGGGAGCAGTGCTGGGACCTTTGCTGTTTGTAGTATATATAAATGATTTGGAGGAAAATGTAACTGGTCTGATTAGTAAGTTTGCAGACGACACAAAGGTTAGTGGAATTGCGGATAGCGATGAGGACTATCAGAGGATACCGCAGGATTTAGATTGTTTGGAGACTTGGGCGGAGAGATGGCAGACGGAGTTTAATCCGGACAAATGTGAGGCAATGAATTTTGGAAGGTCTAATGCAGGTAGGGAATATGCAGTGAATGGTAAAACGTTCAAGAATGTTGAATGTCAGTGAAATCTAGGTGTACAGGTCCACAGGTCACTGAAAGGGGCAACACAGGTGCAGAAGGTAATCAAGAAGGCGTACGGCATGCTTGCCTTTATTGGCCGGGGCATTGAGTATGAGAATTGGTAAGTCATGTTGCAGCTGTATAGAACCTTAGTTAGGCCACACTTGGAGTATAGTGTTCAATTCTGGTCGCCACACTACCAGAAGGATGTGGAGGCTTTAGAGAGGATGCAGAAGAGATTTACCAGAATGTTGCCTGTTATGGAGGGCATTAGCTATGAGGAGCGGTGGAATAAACTCGGTTTGTCCTCACTGGAACGGCGGAGGTTGAGGGGCGACCTGATAGAGGTCTACAAAACTATGAGGGGCATAGACAGAGTGGATAGTCAGAGGCCTTTCCACAGGGTAGAGTGGTCAATTACTATGGCGCATAGGTTTAAGGTGAGAGGGGCAAGGTTTAGAGTAGATGTACGAGGCAAGTTTTTTTACACAGAGGGTAGTGGGTGCCTTGAACTCGCTACCGGAGGAGGTGGTGTAAGCAGAGACGATAGTGACATTTAAGGGGCATCTTGACAAATACATGAATAGGATGGGAATAGAGGGATACGGACTCAGGAAGTGTAGAAGATTGTAGTTTAGTCGGGCAGCATGGTCGGAACAGGCTTGGAGGGCCGTAGGGCCTGTTCCTGTGCTGTACATTTCTTTCTTCTTTGTTCTTTGTCCTCTACAACATAGCACCACAGAGGGGCGATGTGCTGGAGGAGGAGGACAATGAACACCAGGCATCGTCCGACGAGGAGGGTGTGGGGGAGGGGGAAGTTCGCGGGAGGGGGGGGGGGACTGGCAGATACCACATCCCCCCACCCCACCCATCCCACCAACCCGCCTGCAACCCCCTCCGTGATACATACCTGTCGAACAATAAGGTGAGGGCCCTGGGTTGGCAGTATCAGCGGGCCTGGTCCATGGAATGGAGGATGATGACAACCCGCTCTGCGATGAGCACTGGTGCTCCGTATCGTTTGACAATGTATGCCTCCGGCCCACAGCAGCACTTTCCACCGGCCGCCTGAGTGATCCCTGCATGCATGCTGGCCATTACATCACACGGTGCCATCGTATTCCTGGGATGATGGTAATGGGGAAGGTCGGTGCGTGGGGGAGAGAGGGGTGGGGAGCCCAAGCCACTTACAATACCGCCCATTCCTCCTCCCCATGCACCTCCTTTCTGGCCAGCCCAGATCAGCTCACTCCTCACTCCCATCTGAGAGAGCACCGAGGCAGCTTGTCACAGTGTGAACAGGTGTTCAATGTGAAACGTATATACAGATTTGTCCCTAGCCCCTATCACTAAACTGTGCCCTCCACCCGTGCCAATTAAACTGGTTTCTAACCGCCCCCGATGGTACATCAGGAGTGGAGGCGGCCTGCTGTGATTCCCGCCCTGCGGCCTGGGGCCCTGTTGGTGGGCGTCTTCTGAGGCGACTGGAACTGGATGGTCGGGCGTCCCAGGTGGCATGGTACTGCCCGCTGCCCACCCGATGACCAAGGACGGAGCGGGGGTGGGGGGGTGGGGGGCGGTGGCAGAGTACGAGGTGCTGCGGTGTTCCAACACCTCCCTTGGGGAGTCATCATCCTGGGCCCCATCACTTCCTCCTCCCTCGGGGTGCCCGATGGCCCCCGGGCTACTCCGTGGAATGGGATGTAAGTGGAGCTATCCCCTGAGTCTCCCCTGTCCACCTGGCGTTGCCAGTCCTGGTGGCCCGCTCTGGTCGCTGCCTGAGTCTGCACACTCGCGGCCATGGAGCACAGGGAGTGGACTACCTCCCACTGTGGCTGCGCCACATCACACTGTAACTGTGCTGCCGCCTTCTGTGTCTGTGTCACATCACCAGTGACTGCGGCATCTCCCGCTTGGACTGGGCCACCTCCCTCTGTGCCTACGCCACATTCACCAGCGCCTCGGCAACGCTACCGACGTTTCCAGCCATGGGACGCTGTGACTGGGCCACGCTCAGAGGTGTCGCTGTGATGTCCAGGTAGCACTAGCACATGGCTGCAAGTGGGGCGGCAACCCTGTCCTGGGCCTCGGCCAGCGTCTGCACAGACTGCCCCAGAGCTTAGACATGTTGATCCATAGCCAATGCCCTCGCCCCCAATGCCTCCACCGTGGACACCACTCGTGTGCTGCTGGCCTGGGTGGCCCGCATTGTCGGCAGCACCTCCTGCTCCTGCACGCGGTTGGACTCCTCCAACTCCACCTGCAGCTGCTGGAGACTCGCCGACAACCCCTCATGTAGTCCCTGGTTCTATGACTGCATCTCCATGATTGATGGAACTGTCTGTTCCAGAAGACCAAAATCCGTCTGGGTGGCAGCTGGTTCCTGGGATCGACCTGCCCTCTGACCGTCCGCCCCCTTGGGCGTTCCTACCTCCACCTGCTGTACCGGAGCAGCTGTGTGTTGCGCACCAGATAGTGTCCCAGGAGCCTCTTCACTAGAGTGCCGGACCGAGGCGACTGTCTCTGGGATGGGGAGGGTGTTGGAGAAGCTGTGATGGAAATCACTATCATCTTCAGACTTGAGCTCCGGGGTGTCCTGCGTCTCGGTTCGAGGTCTCCATCTGAACTGCTCTTGTCGTCAGTACCGGCTCACAGGGGCCTCCGTCTGTGGCACTGGCTGGGGGCGGGGACCCACCACATCTCTAGTTGGTCCTGCAAGACACAAGAAAAGTTGCATGATTTGACCACATGTGAGGGTGGGGTGGTGTGGGGGTGAGGTTGAGGATGAGGAGTGGTGAGGGTGAGGGTGCGGGGGGTGAGAATGAGGGTAAGGGTCGTGTGGAGGTGAGGATGCGAGTGAAGGAGTGGTGCGGGTCCCACACATGCAGCCCAGGGGGTGGGTAGCTGGTGGGCTCATTGGACAGGGCACCTGCCATGGCAGCCGGTATGGGTACCGGCATGTGGTGCAGGGTGGGGTGCGGCCGCCTGTTGGGTTACGGGTGTGTGGAAAGGGGGTTACTGCCAGGGACACAGTGCTACCTACTCACCCTGGCCACCCTGAGGTCATGTAGTTTTTCCGCACTGCCCATTCTCTCAAAACGACTGCCCGCTCTCTCCCAACTCTACCGATTCTCTCCAAATGATTGACCACGATCACCAAACCACTGCTCACTCTCTCTCCAAACCATTGTCCACCCTCTCACCAAACCACTGCCCACTCTCTCACCAAACCACTGCCCAGTCTCTCACCACGGTGGCCTGGCCTGCGATTGGGGCCCACCGATCCATGGGCGGGCCTGTGCCGTGGGATCACACTTTTCCCTCTGCCTCGGCCACAGTTTTCACCATGGCCGATGTGGAAGGGACACCCCACTGCGCATGCATGGGGATGACGTCGCACGCCGTTGACACTCCTGCGCATGCGCGGAATTCCTTCGGCCGGCGAAGACCTTTCGGCCCCGACTGGCGTAGCGCCAAAGGCCTTTCTTGCCGGCCGCAAGATCGCCAACTACTCCGGCGCGGACCTAGCCCCTCAAGGTGAGGGCTTGGCCCCTAAAGGTGCGGAGAAATCCGCATCTTTGGGGCGTCCCGACGCTGGAGTGGTTCACGCCACTCCATCCCGCCAGTGCATCACGCCCCGCCAGGTAGGGGAGAAGCCTGTGTGAAGATTTTAAGTACACAGTTTTCAAATTTGGATATGTTGCTACAAAAAAAAAAGGAAAATCAAAGTTTATCTCTGAAAACCTAAATCAGTGCAGGAAGAAAAGAGAGAGTTTGAAATCTCCTGGCCAACTTTGAGTAACCAGTAATGTTGATGGTGAATTTGCATGCATTTAAGCAACAGTTCGCACTGCATATAGCAGTTTTAGGATTGCAGCCGCAGCCAGATGACAGAAAGATCGCGTTGTTGCTAACGGTAGCAGGCCTGCAGGCGATTGAGATTTACAACACCTTCATATATGAACACGAGGATGATAGCCCAGTGCGGCATGGTAGCACAATGGTTAGCACTGTTGTTTCACAGCGCCAGGGACCCAAGTTTGATTCCCGGCTTGGGTCACTGTCTGTGCGGAGTCTGCACTTTCTCCCCGTATCTGCTTGGGTTTCATCTGCGTTCTCCAGTTTCTTCCCACAAGCCCCAAAAAACATGCTTGTTAGGTGAATTGGATATTCTGAATTCCCCCTCAGTTTACCCGAACATGCTTCGGATAGTGGTGACTAGGGACTTTTCACAGTAACTTTGTTGCAGGGTTAATGTAAGCCTACTTGTTACACTAATAAATATTATTATTAGTGAAAGCTTCAATGCTTTATAAAAGAATTTGATGAGCATTGCAAGCTGAAAAAGAATGAAATTTTTGGGTGATACATATTTAGTTCGCGCGCACAGGAGATGGCCGAGTCCTTTGATAGCTTTCTTACCAACCTCAAGTTAAAAGCACAAACGTGTATCTTCGCAATTGTAAAATCCTCAACGATTCTGGATCAAATTGTCTTTGGAATAAATGATGATAAGGTGTGTGAACATCTCATACGGGAGAATTAGCTTCAGTTAAAAGGCACGATTAAGAGTTGCCATGCTAGTAAACTAGGTGCGTAACACATCAGCACATTGAATGCACATTAAAAGTGCCGAATAAGTCCGTTGAATAACACCTGAAAGGCAGGCTCTTGTACTCTTCCTCGCCAAATTCAACAAAAAGTTATAGGTCAGGTGAACTCCAGAATATACTTGAGTACATGAAATGAATGAAATGAAATGACATAGACATAGAACATAGACATAGAACAATACAGCGCAGTACAGGCCCTTCGGCCCACGATGTTGCACCGAAACAAAAGCCATCGAACCTACACTATACCATTATCATCCATATGTTTATCCAATAAACTTTTAAATGCCCTTAATGTTGGCGAGTTCACTACTGTAGCAGGTAGGGCATTCCACGGCCTCACTACTCTTTGCGTAAAGAACCTACCCCTGACCTCTGTCCTATATCTATTACCCCTCAGTTTAAGGCTATGTCCCCTCGTGCTAGCCATTTCCATCCGCGGGAGAAGGCTCTCACTGTCCACCCTATCTAACCCTCTGATCATTTTGTATGCCTCTATTAAGTCTCCTCTTAACCTTCTTCTCTCTAACGAAAACAACCTCAAGTCCATCAGCCTTTCCTCATAAGATTTTCCCTCCATACCAGGCAACATCCTGGTAAATCTCCTCTGCACCCGTTCCAAAGCCTCCACGTCCTTCCTATAATGCGGTGACCAGAACTGTACGCAATACTCCAAATGCGGCCGTACCAGAGTTCTGTACAGCTGCAACATGACCTCCTGACTCCGGAACTCAATCCCTCTACCAATAAAGGCCAACACTCCATAGGCCTTCTTCACCACCCTATCAACCTGGGTGGCAACTTTCAGGGATCTATGTACATGGACACCTAGATCCCTCTGCTCATCCACACTTTCAAGAACTTTTCCATTAGCCACATATTCCACATTCCTGTTTTTCCTTCCAAAGTGAATCACCTCACACTTCTCTACATTAAACTCCATTTGCCACCTCTCAGCCCAGCACTGCAGCTTATCTATATCCCTCTGTAACCTGCTACTTCCTTCCTCACTATCGACAACACCACCGACTTTAGTATCGTCTGCAAATTTACTCACCCACCCTTCTGCGCCTTCCTCTAGGTCATTGATAAAAATGACAAACAGCAACGGCCCCAGAACAGATCCTTGTGGTACTCCACTTGTGACAGAACTCCATTCTGAACATTTCCCATCAACCACCACCCTCTGTCTTCTTTCAGCTAGCCAATTTCTGATCCACATCTCTAAATCACCCTCAATCCCCAGACTCCGTATTTTCTGCAATAGCCTACCGTGGGGAACCTTATCAAACGCTTTGCTGAAATCCATATACACCACATCAACTGCTCTACCCTCGTCTACCTGTTCAGTCACCTTCTCAAAGAACTCGATAAGGTTTGTGAGGCATGACCTACCCTTCACAAAGCCATGCTGACTATCCCTGATCATATTATTCCTATCTAGATGATTATAAATCTTGTCTCTTATAATGCCCTCCAAGACTTTACCCACTACAGACGTGAGGCTCACCAGTCTATCGTTGCCGGGGTTGTCTCTGCTCCCCTTTTTGAACAAAGGGACCACATTTGCTATCCTCCAGTCCTCTGGCACTATTCCTGTATCCAATGATGACATAAAAATCAAAGCCAATGGTCCAGCAATCTCTTCCCTGGCCTCCCAGAGAATCCTAGGATAAATCCCATCAGGCCCCGGGGACTTATCTATTTTCAGCCTGTCCAGAATTGCCAACACCTCTTCCCTACTTACCTCAATGCCATCTAATCTATTTACCTGGAGCTCAGCATTCTCCTCCACAACATTATCTTTTTCCTGAGTGAATACTGACGAAAAATATTCATTTAGTATCTCGCCTATCTCTTCAGACTCTACACACAACTTCCCATCCCTGTCCTTGACTGGTCCTACTCTGTCCCTAGTCATTCGCTTATTCCTGACATACCTATAGAAAGCTTTTGGGTTTTCCTTGATCCTTCCTGCCAAATACTTCTCATGTCCCCTCCTTGCTCGTCTTAGCTCTCTCTTTAGATCCATCCTCGCTACCTTGTAACTATCCATCGCCCCAACTGAAACTTCACACCTCATCTTCACATAGGCCTCCTTCTTCCTCTTAACAAGAGATTCCACTTCTTTGGTAAACCACGGTTCCCTCGCTCGGCACCTTCCTCCCTGCCTGACCGGTACATACTTATCAAGAACACGCAATAGCTGATCCTTGAACAAGCTCCACTTATCCAGTGTGTCCAAAACTTGCAGCCTACTTCTCCACCTTATCCCCCCCAAGTCACGTCTAATGGCATCATAATTTCCCTTCCCCCAGCTATAACTCTTGCCCTGCGGTGTATACTTATCCCTTTCCCAAAGTGGAAAATCGCTTCTTGTCACAAGTAGGCTTCAAATTGAGTTACTGTGAAAAGCCCCTTTGAGCCACATTCCGGTGCCTGTTCTGGGAGGCTGGTACGGGAATTGAACTGTGCTGCTGGCTTCCCTTGCTCTGTTTTCAAAGCCAACGATTTAGCCCTGTGCTAAACCAGTGAACAAAACAAAATCATAACCATAACAAAATCACTAAAGAAAGCTCTTAGGACCACACCAGGTCTAACTGTTTTCGGTCAATGGACGCACTGGGGGATAGTCTAGGTGCTGTAATGCTGCAACAGGAAAGTGGCAGTGATTGAAAACCAGTAGCATATGCTTCAGGATCTATGACATAATCTATTGTACTGCTCAAATCAGAAAAGAGTGTTTCAGGCTAGTGAATGGTTTGGAGAAATTCCATAGGTATCGATATGATCTACCGACGTTCATTGTCAAGACAGATCATAGACCATTGGTTGCAATAGTCAAGAAGAATCTCAATGTGATGTCTCCTCTCATTCAATGGATTATGGTGAAACTTCAGAGGTATGACTTTCAATTAATCTGTACACCGGGCAAGCACATTGTTGTAGCAGATGTTGTAGAGCGACAACAGCACAGGATGACAATTCCATTGGAGAGGATGAGCAGGTTCATGTACATATGATTACGGATGCAAAGTCAAAACTGATTGCTGAAGAAACAGAGAAGCATAAAGTAATACAAATGGTGATACAAAATCTTAAAAATGAATGGCAGAAAGCTTCAAGTTCTACGTATCATCACGATCAAAGCTGAGTGTAGCAAATGGTTTGCTCGTGAGGCAAGAGAGAATCGTAATTCCACAGTCTCTGCGCAAATAAATAGCAAAGAAGATTAATGAGAGGGGCAGCATGGTGGCGCAGTGGGTAGCATTGCTGCCTATGGCGCTGGGGACCTGGGTTCGATCCCGGCCCTGTGTCACTGGCCATGCGGTGATTGCATATTCTCCCCGTGTCTGCGTGGGTTGGATTGGATTTGTTTATCAAAATCGACAAGCAAATGGACCAATGAAAATAGGTGAAATTGTGTCAGTTCCTTGGCAAAAAGTTGGGATAGATATATTCTACATTGATGGCAAAGAATATTTGCTGGCAGTAGACTACTACTCAAATTATCAAGAAGTAGCACAACTATCTAGCTTAACAGCAAATTGTGGAACCATGCATGCAAAAGCAAGGTTTGCATGACATAGAATACCGGAGGTAATTATAAGTGATAATGGACCGTACTGCAATAATAGAGAATGGAAGGAATTTGCACAGCAATATGAATTTAAGCATGTAACATCAAGTCCATTATACCCGCAATCAAATGGAAAGGAAGAAAAACGGGTTCAGATATGCGACATTATGGAAATGTTCAGTATGTGACGAGGTAATGTCATATTACGATTAGTCACTAGATGGAGCTAGAGGCAGTACTATAAAAGGCATTGACTCTGAGGCTTCTGGGAGAGAGTGGAGTAGAGGAGAGGAGACTGGACTATAGTGCAGATGAGATCTGGAGAGGACAGAATACAGTTACAGTTAGAATATAGAGACAGTGTTAGTTGAGTGTAGTTTAATATAATCTATTATACGGGCAAGATGGTAGCACGGTGGTTAGCACAGTTGCCTCACAGCTCCTGGACCTGGGGTTGATTCCTTGTGTCACTGCGTGGAGTCTGAACATTCTCCCCATGTGTGCGTGGGTTTCCTCCGGATGCTGCGGTTTCCTCCCACAGTCCAAAGATGTGCATGTTAAGTGGATTCGCCATGATAAATTGCCCTTTGTGTCCAAAAATGCTAGGTGGGGTTACAAGGATAGGGTGTAGGTGTGGGTCTTATGTGGGGTGCGCTTTCCAAGTGCAGGTGCAGATTCGATGGGCCAAATGGCCTCCTTCTGCACTGTGAATTCTATATTCTATGTAACATCACATTGTACGAGGAAGTGTAGTCGTAGATAGTAAGCAGTGAGTATAGAAAGAAAATTCAACTTACAAGAAGGAAGAAAAATCATCGCGCCGCTCCACAAATCTCAAAATCAGTAATCTCTTCTCCTGGCAACTGGTAATCTCTTCTTCCGAGAGCAACACGGAAGGTCTGAAGAAACCAGAACACTGCAAAATGTCCAGTTAACTTAGCTTGAACTGGGAAAATTTCCAGCAACAATTTGAAATGTTTCTAACTGCTTCTGCGATCGAATCAGCCCCTGATCACAGAGAGATTGCCCTCCTCCTTCATCTGGCAGGTCCGCAAGCATTTGAACTTTTCAATCCTTTTGAAACCACGGACAGAGGATAAAAAGATGTATAAACGGATATCGGAAAAATTTGATACTCATTGCATCAAGCAAGTCAATGAGACATACAAACGATATACGTTTGCTCAAAGACTGTAGCTCGAAGGAGAATCATTTTACTCAGTTGTCACTGGTTTAAGGCAATCCTGCAATCGTGTCCGGGGATAATAGGGGAGGACCAGACGGGGTTCGTTCAGGAGCGGCATTTGGCGACCAACATTAAAAGGTTACTTAATGTAATTATGATGCCTACAGAGAGTTGCGAGGTTTAAGTGGTGGTGGCCATGGACGCAGAGAAGTCCTTTGACCGGGTGGATGGAATATTTATGTGTGAGCCTGGGACGATTTGGGGTTGGGCAAGGCTTTGTGGACTGGGTCCGATTGTTATACCAGGCACCGGTAGCGAGTGTGCGGACGAATCGGGTGAGACCAGATTACTTCAGGTTGCACGAGGCAGGGATGTCCACTCCCACTGTTGTTTGCCTTGGCTATAGAGCCGTTGGCATTGGCATTGAGTGCGTTGAGTGTCTGTCAGGGGATAGTACAGGGGGAGTGGGGGCTGGAGCACAGGGTCTCGCTTTACATGGACGATCTACTTTACATATCGCACCCACGGGGGGGGGGGGGGGGTTGGAAGGATTATAGGATATTAGAGGAATTCAGCCGATTTTCGGGATACAAATTGATTATGGGCGAGAGTGAGGTCTTTGGGATCCAGGCGAGGGGCCAGGAGAAAAGATTGGGTGAGATGCCGTTCAAGGTGGTGGGAGAGAGTTTTCAACATGTGGGTGTCCAGATGGCACGGGAGTGGGAGAAACTGAATAAACTGAATTTGGGTAGGTTGGTAGATCAGATGAGGGGGACTTTTGGAGGCGGGATGCGCTCCCATTGTCATTGACGGGGAGAGTACAGGCAATGAAAATGACGGTCCTCCTGAGGTTTGTGTTTGTTTTTCAGAGCCTTCCAATTTTTATGCCCAAGGCGTTCTTTAAAAAAGTGAATACAGTGATCTTGGGGTTTGGGCGGGTAAACCCCACGGGTCAAGTAGGTGATGCTGGAGTGGGGGGGGGGAGCGGGGGGAGAGGGGTGCTGGCTCTTCCGAACTTCATTAATTACTACTGGGCGACGAATATTGCGATGATCAGGAAGTGGAAAGTGGGGGAGAGGCCGGTGTGGGAGCGGGTGGAGACGGCATCATGTAAGGACACGAGTTTGAGGGCATTGTTAACGGCACCTCTGCTGTTGTCGCCGGCCCAGTATTCCACAAACCCAGTAGTAATGGGAACCTGAGTGTGTGGGGACAGTGGAGGCAGCACATCGGTTACAGGGGGCGTCGGTGTGGGCTCCAATATGTGATGACCACCGGTAAGCTTCAGGGGGGGGGGGGGGCTGGATGGGCGGTATCGGAGGTGGCAGCGGGCAGGGTTTGAGAGATTTGGGAATCTCTTTATTGTTGAGGGTTCCCCGAGCTTGGACGAGCTGGAGGAGGAGTTTCAGTTGCCAGAGGGAATGGATTCTGGTAGCTGCAGGTGAGGGATTCTTTGCAGAGGCAGGTTTCGACCTTCCCGCACCTACCGCACCGGGGACTGCAGGATAAGCTCTAGAACAGGAGTAGGAGAGGTGAAGGTCTCAGAGATCTATAAGGAGCTGATGGAGTGAGAGGGAGCCCCAATAGGGGAGGTGAAGAGAAAATGGGAAAAAGATCTGGGTGGGGAGTTGGAGGCGGGGTTATGGGAGGAGGTTTTGAGGAGAAAGGTGTAGTGTTCACAAAGACATTTGAAGCTAAATTCATCCACAAAGCCAATTTAATTTACACTACTTCCATAAAGTTCGACACTTAATCTTATAGTAAACAATAGATTTTTATTACCTTATGCTCAACTAACACAATCTCTATATTCTAACTGTAACTGTATTCTATCCTCTCTAGATCTCCTATGCACTTTACTATAGTCTCCTCTCCTCTACTCCACTCTCAGGGTGATACAGTTTAAGGTGGTCCACAGGGCACACATGACTGTGGCATGGATGAGCAGGTTCTTTGAGGAGGTGGAGGATAGGTGTGAGTACTGTGCGGGTGGTCCTGTGAACCATGCCCATATGTTTTGGGCGTGTCCGAGGCTGAGGGGTTTCTGGCAGGGATTTCCTGACGTCATTGTCAGATGTCTTACAAATGAGGGTGGTGCCGAGTCCAGAGGTGTCGATCTTTGGTAGATAGAATGAAGTGCAGAGAGAGGCCATTAGGCCCATTGAGTCTACACCGGCCCTTGGAAAGAGCACCCTATCTAAGGCCACACATCCACCCCATCCCAACACCCCCACCCTATCCCCGTAACCCAGTAGCCCCACCGAACGTTTTTTTTGGACACGAAGGGGGATTTAGCATCGCCAATCCACACCAGGCAAAGTGTTAGTCCTTGCTGATACACTATCCAGAGACACAGTGTACAGTGATGGAAATGCAGTTGAAGTTATGCTCAATGTTGAAGCGCAAGCTTTATTGCTGACATGCTACCTGTAACAGACGTCAAGTTAAAGTTGATCAATGATGAAACTGGCAAAGATGCTACACTTCAGAAAGTGATCCAAAACCTACATGAAAGATGGCCTACTAGCAGTACTAACAGTAAATAATAATAATTTATTGTCACAAGTAGGCTTCAAAGAAAGTTACTGTGAAAATCCCCTAGTCGCCACATTCCGGCGCCTGTCTGGGGAGGCCGGTAATGGAATTGAACCCGCATTGCTGGCATTGTTCTGCATTACAAGCCAACTGTTTAGCCCACTGTGCTGAACCAGTCCCTAATAAATACATGAAGGATATAGGGGGGGTTGAGAAGTATAGACAAAGAGCAAAACTATCAGGATCGTGGCCAGGAACAAATGCAGAATTACGTCCAGGAATGGCCTGTGTGTCAGATGCAACACCCTGCACAGTGTAAACAAACCTTGGTGAAAAATCACACAGCCATGGGCAAAAGTCGCAATGGACTTTTTTTACTTCAGAGAACATGATTACTTAAACATAATAGATTGTGATTCGTATTTTCCCGAGGTCATTATGTTATCAGATTCGACTGCTCAGGTGTAAGAGCGACGGAATCTGTATTTGCTCGACACGGCACACCATTAACAGCTGTTCCGGATAATGGACCATGCTTCACTAGCTTGGAATGGTTGAAATTTGCAGAAGTATACAACTTCCAACACGTTTCCTCAAATCCATTGTGTCCACAAGCCAATGGAAAAGCTGAAAAGGGAGTTGGAATCGTGAAACAGTTATTAAAGAAAGCATGGGATGATTAGAAGGGCTTTTCACTCGCACTGTTGAGTTACAGGGCTACACCTTTATCATCAGGCTTGTCACCAGACAAATTGCAAATGGGATGAAGAATGCGTATGACGTTACCAGCAATAATAATAGAGAACATGATGACCATGGAGTGCGTATAAGAATGAAACAACTGAAATGCAAGCAACAAGCATATTGCAACAAAAATGTAAAGCCATTACCGCCACTACATGAAGGTGATTACGTCAGAATCCGCAATCCTGATAGACCTATCTAAAGTACTAGCAACTAGATCATATGTATTAAGGACTGCATCTGGACAGATTTTTCACAGAAACAGAAGAAATTATTAAAATTGAAACAGCCAGTGCAATTTCCAGTACCAACCACAACAATTCAAGAACAGATGTTTCCTACCATTAACTGTTCAAAAGCTTTGTTGTCGAATGTAAGAGACAGTTCCAATGCAGTGAAAAGGTTTAGAAGACATAGAAAACCGCCAAATCGTTTAAACTTGTAAACATTTAATGAATACACCTCTGTAATTGTAAAACTGATGTGTGTGATACCTTTATGTATGAAATGTGTGCTCATTCCACACCTTGTATGAAAAAATGTCAGAAAAGAATCAAAGTTTTTTTTCAAAGAAAAGGGGATGTAATGCCCTGCCTGCAATAGTAGTGGACTCGCCAACACTAAGGGCCTCCAAATGGTCATTGGATAGACATATGGACAATAAGGGAATAGTGTAGATGGGCTTCAGAGTGATTTCACAGGTCGGCGCAACATCGAGGGCCGAAGGGCCTGTACTGCGCTGTAATGTTCTATGTTCTATGTATTACAGAAATGTTCAGTATACAAAGAACTAATGTCATGTTACAAGTAGTTACTAGATGGAGCTAGAGACCGCACTACAAAAGGCACTGACTCTTAAGCTTCTGGGAGAGAGTGGAGTAGAGGAGAGGAGACTATAGTAAAGTGCATAGGAGATCTAGAGAGGATAGAATACATTTACAGTTAGAATATGGAGATAGTGTTAGTTGAGTATAATGTAATATCATTTTTTGTTTACTATTGGAATACGTGCCGAACTTTATTGAAGTAGTGTAAATGAAATTAGCTTTGTGGATGAACTTAGTTTCAATTGGCTGGTTTAACTCACTGGGCTAAATCGCTGGCTTTGAAAGCAGACCAAGGCAGGCCAGCAGCACGGTTCAATTACCGTACCAGCCTCCCCGAACAGGCGTCGGAATGTGGCGACTAGGGGCTGTTCACAGTAACTTCATTGAAGCCTACTTGTGACAATCCGCGATTTTCATTTCATTTCAAGTGTCTTTGTGAACATTATGCCTTCCATACTGACAACAGAATCATAGTCAAGCAATTACTGAAGAAGGCTTTGGAAAGTAAAGATGATCATATTTAGCACCGCAAAGCTATCAAACATCTCCTTTAAGTTGTGGTTTATCACCAGCAGAAATAGAACATAGAACATAGGAAAATACAGCACAGAACAGGCCCATCGACCGACAATATTGTGCGGAACTTTTGTCCGAGATTAAGAACAAATTAATCTACACCCCATCATTCTACCATTACCCATGTACCTATCCAATAGCCGCTTGAAGATCCCTAATGTTTCCGACTCAACTACTTCCACAGGCAGTGCATTCCATGCTCCCACTACTCTCTGGGTAAAGAACCTACCTCTGACATCCCCCTATATCTTCCATCATTCACCTAAAATTTATGTCCCCTTGTAATGGTTTGCTCCACCCTGGGAAAAAGTATCTGACTGTCTACTCTATCTATTCCCCTGATCATCTTATAAACCTCTTTCAAGTCTCCCCTCAGCCTTCTCCGTTTAATGAGAAACCCGTTAACCCTGTATTCCGCATTCATATTTGTCTTCCAAAATGGACAACCTCACACTTTTCAGGGTTAAACTCCATCTGCCACTTCTCAGCCCAGCTCTGCATCCTACCTATGTCTCTTTGCTGCCGACAACAGCCCTCCTCACTATCCACAACTCCACCAATCTTCGTATCGTCTGCAAATTTACTGACCCACTTTTCAACTCTCTCATCCAAGTCATTAATGAAAATCACAAACAGCAGAGGACCCAGAACTGATCCCTGCGGTACGCCACTGGTAACTGGGCTCCAGGCTGAATATTTGCCATCCACCACCACTCTCTGACTTCTATCGGTTAGCCAGTTCGTTATCCAACTGGCCAAATTTCCCACTCTCCCATGCCTCCTTACTTTCTGCATATGCCGACCATGGGGAACCTTATCAAATGCCTTTCTAAAATCCATGTACACCACATCCACTGCTTTACCTTCATCCACGTGCTTGGTTACCTCCTCAAATAATTCAATAAGACTTGTGAGGCAAGTCCTACCCCTCACAAATCCGTGCTGACTATCCCTAATCAAGCAGTGTCTTTCCAGATGCTCAGAAATCCTATCCTTCAGTACCCTTTCCATTACTTTGCCTACCACCGAAGTAAGACTAACTGGCCTGTAATTCCCAGGGTTATCCCTACATGTTAATGAATTGGAAACTTCGAACAACTCTGCCATGCCATCCCAAGTAAAGAGTAAATGGCAGATAAATGGATTCTCCACTGGAAGGATTCTTCATTGCGCTGGCAGCGAACCCACGCCCGGGGATTTCCCGATGGCGTGGAGCTGCCCACAATGGGAAATCCCAGTGGCCGGCTGGTGCAATGGAGAATCCCGCCGCCGGTGCGGGAGGGCCGCACCAGAAAACTGGTGCAGTGGGACGGAGAATCCCACCTAAAATATCAGGTGGAATCTCAGAAGAAGAAACTAAAGGACTATTATGGCAAGTTTACCAGGAGTCTGAAACCTTTGAAACCAGATGATGTGCTGAGAGTGGAGGATCCTGATGGCTGACCAAATAGTGCGAAAGTGTTGCAGAAAACAGGTCCAAGGTCCCATACTGTAATTATTGAGCAAGGAACAGCAAGGAGGAATAGCCAAGCAGGCCTAAAAGTTAAAGAACGTGTTGCTCAACAGCAAAGCGAAGATGTATATGAAAGCGTACATGTAATGTAAACAACACAAGCAGTGTTGAAGTCAAATGTCAATGTCCAGAATGATGTTCAGACCAATGATACAATCACAGTACATGTACCTACAGTAGTTCAGAGCCATCACACAGATTCACCAGCTTTTCCAAAGTTGAAACAATCAACGAGAAATGGAAAGAAACCGGAACGGTTGGATCTGTGAATGAACAATATAACTGTACCTGTTGGAAAATATATTGTATGCATAGCATATGTAATATTTATTGAATTTCTTTTTAAGAGTACCCAATTATTTTTTTCCAATTAAGGGGTAATTTAGCATGGCCAATTCACCTATGCTGCACATCTTTGGATTGTGGGAGTGAAACCAAAACTGACATGGGGAGAATGTGCAAACTGCACAGTGATCCAGGGTCGGGATACAAACCCGGGTTCTCAGTGCCCTATGCAGCAGTGCTAACCACTGCGCCACTGTGCCACCACATATTTATTGAAATAATGTATTATGTGCTTCTTTGAAAATCTCAAGGAAAGGAGATGTAGTGATACGCAAAAGCAAGTGTACGTGTAAATATGTCTAATAATAATAAGAATAATCATTTATTGTGAATTTCCCAGTCCACCTGCATATTGAATCAGGTTGGTAGTGGATCCCAAGAAAAGGGTGTTGTACCTAAATTCGCGCAGTAAACAGAACAAAGTAAATACGCTTGTTGCGCTCATTGAAATTGGCCGGTACAATGTTGTGGGCATCACAGAGACGTGGCTGCAAGGGGATCAGAGCTGCGATCTAAATATACAAGGATATGTGTTCTATCGAAAGGACAGGCTGATGGGAAAAGGGAGTGGGGTTGCATTGCTATTACGGAATGAACTTAAATCGATAGCAAGGAGCGATATAGGATCAGAAGGCATAGAATCTCTGTGGGTAGAGTTGAGGAATCACAAATGTAAAAAGACCCTGGTAGGAGTTATGTACAGGACCCCGAGCAGTCGTCAGGACGTAGGGCAGAAAATAAATCAGGAGATAGAGAAAGCATGCAAAAAAGGCAATATTACAATAATCATATGGGACTTCAATATGCAGGTGGACTGGGAAAATCAGGTTGGTAGTGGGATCCCAAGAAAATGCATTTGTGGAATGTCTAAGAGATGGTTTTTTGGAGCAGCTTGTGACAGAGCCTACTAGGGAACAGGCAATTCTGGATTTGGTGATGTGTAATGAGGCAGATTTGATTAGGGATCTGAAGGTGAAAAAACCCTTAGGGAGCAGTGACCACAATATGATAGAATTCACGCTGCAGTGTGAGAGCGTTCACCCCAGTTAGCTGGAATAAGATGTAACGGTATTAAAATTAAATAAGGGTAACTACAAAGCCATGAGGGAGGAGCTATCCAGAGTTGATTGGAAAAGGAGCCTAGCAGGGAAGACAGTGGAACAGCAATGGCAGGAGTTTTGGGGGGTTATTCGGGAGGCACAACAGAAATTCATCCCATGATGAAACATGCTAAGGGGAGGACAAGGCATCCATGGCTGACGAGGGAAGTCAAGGACAGCATAAAAGCAAAAGAAGAAGCATACAAGGTTAGTGGGTTAGTGGGAAACCAGAGGATTGGGAAGCCTTTAAAAGCGAGCAGAGGGCAACTAAAAAAGCAATAAGGGAGGTGAAGATCAAGTGTGAGTGCAAGCTAGCCAGTAATATAAAAGAAGATAGGAAGAGTATTTTTCAATACATAAAAGGTAAGAGAGAGGCGAAAAGGGACTTTGGACCACTGGAAAACGTGGCTGGAGAAGTAATAACACAAACAAAGAAATGGCAGAGGAACGGAATAGTTACTTTGCATCAGTCTTCACGATGGAAGACACCAGTGGGATGCCCGAGCTCCAGGAGAACCAGGGGGCAGAGGTGAGTGCAGTGGGCATCACTAATGAGAAGGCTCTGGGGAAACTCAAACGTCTGAAGGTGGATAAATCACCTGGACCGGATGCACACCCCAGTGTTCTGAAAGAGATAGCTGAGGAAATTGTGAAGGCATTAGTGATGATCTTTCAGGAATCACTGGAGGAAGGAAGGATCCCACAGGACGGGGAAGTGGCTAATGTAACACTGCTGTTTAAGAACGGAGGGAGGCAGAAGATGAGAAATTATAGGCCGGTTAGCCTGACTTTGGTCATTGGTAAGATTTAAGAGTCCATTATTAAAGCTGAAATCGCAGAGTACTTGGAAGTGCATGATAAAATAGGATTGAGTCAGCACGGCTTTGTCAAAGGGAGGTCATGCCTGACAAACGCCTTAGAGTTCTTTGCGGAAGTAACAAGGAAGTTAGACAAAGGCGAACCAGTGGACGTGATTTATTTAGATTTTCAAATGGCATTTGACAAGGTTCCACACAGGATAAATAAGTTAAAAGTCCATGGTGTTCAGGGTAAGATCCTGGCATGGATAGAGAATTGTCTGACGCCAGAAGGCAGTGAGTGGGGATAAAGGGGTCTTTTTCAATATGGCAGCCGGTGACTAGTGGTGTGCCTCAGGGGTCTGTGCTGGGACCACAACTTTTCACATTATTCATTAATGATCTGGAAGAAGGAACTGAAGGCACTGTTGTGAAGTTTGCAGATGATACAAAGATCTGTAGAGGGACAGGTAGTATTGAGGAAGCAGGCGGGCTGCAGAAGGACTTGGACAGGCTGGGAGAGTGCGCAAAGAAGTGGCAAATGGAACACAATGTGGAAAAGTGTGTGGTTATGCACTTTGGAAGGAGAAATGGAGGCATGGATTATTTTCTAAATGGAAAGATGGTTAGGAACTCAGAAGCACAAAGAGACTTGGGAGTCCTTGTTCATGATTCTCTTAAGGTTAACGTGCAGGTTCAGTCGGCAGTTAGGAAGGCAAATGCAATGTTAGCATTCATGTCGAGCGGGCTAGAATACAAGACCAGGGATGTACTTCTGAGGCTATATATGGCCCTGGTCAGACCCCATTTGGAGTATTGTGAGCAGTTTTGGGCCCCATATATAAGGAAGGATGTGCTGGCCTTGGAAAGGGTCCAGAGGAGGTTCCCAAGAATGAATCCAGGAATGAAGAGATTGCCGAATGAGGAACGGTTGGGGATTCTGGATCTGTACTCATAAGAACATAAAAACTAGGAGCAGGAGTAGGCCATCTGGCCCCTCGAGCCTGCTCCGCCATTCAATGAGATCATGGCTGAACTTTTGTGGACTCAGCTCCACTTTCCGGCCCGAACACCATAACCCTTAATCCCCTTATTCTTCAAAAAACTATCTATCTTTATCTTAAAAACATTTAATGAAGGAACCTCTACTGCTTCACAGGGCAAGGAATTCCATAGATTCTCAACACTTTGGGTGAAGAAGTTCCTCCTAAACTCAGTCCTAAATCTACTTCCCCTTATTTTGAGGCTATGCCCCCTAGTTCTGCTTTCACCCGCCAGTGGAAACAACCTGCCCGCATCTATCTTATCTATTCCCTTCATAATCTTATATGTTTCTATAAGATCCTCCCTCATCCTTCTAAAGTCCAACGAGTACAGTCCCAGTCTACTCAACCTCTCCTCGTAATCCAACCCCTGCAGCTCTGGGATTAACCTAGTGAATCTCCTCTGCACACCCTCCAGTGCCAGTACGTCCTTTCTCAAGTAAGGAGACCAAAACTGAACACAATACTCCAGGTGTGGCCTCACTAACACCTTTTACAATTGCAGCATAACCTCCCTAGTCTTAAACTCCATCCCTCTAGCAATGAAGGACAAAATTAGCCTTCTTAATCACCTGTTGCACCTGTAAACCAACTTTCTGCGACTCATGCGCTAGCACACCCAGGTCTCTCTGCACAGCAGCATGTTTTATAATTTTATCATTTAAATAATAATCCCTTTTGCTGTTACTCCTACCAAAATGGATAACCTCACATGTGTCAACATTGTATTCCATCTGCCAGACCCTAGCCCATTCACTTAGCCTATCCAAATCCCTCTGCAGACTTCCAGTATCCTCTGAACTTTTTGCTTTACCACTTAGCTTATTGTCGTCTGCAAACTTGGACACATTGCCCTTGGTCCCCAAATCCAAATCACCTATGTAAATTGTGAACAGTTCTGGGCCCAACATTGATCCCTGAGGGACACCACTAGCTACTGATTGCCAACCAGAGAAACGCCCATTAATCCCCACTCTTTGCTTTCTATTAATTAACCAATCATCTATCCATGCTACTACTTTCCCCTTAATGCCATGCATCTTTATCTTATAGAACATAGAACGTTACAGCGCAGTACAGGCCCTTCGGCCCTCGATGTTGCGGCGACATGTGAAACCACTCTAAAGCCCATCTACACTATTCCCTTCTTGTCCATATGTCTATCCAATGGCTATTTCAATGTCCTTAGTGTTGACGAGTCCACTGCTGTTGCAGGCAGGGTATTCCACGCCCTTACTACTCTCTGAGTAAAGAACCTACCTCTGACATCTGTCTTATATCTATCGCCCCTCAATTTAAAGGTACGTCCCCTCGTGCTAGACATCACAATTCGAGGAAAAAGGCTCTCACTGTCCACCCTATCCAATCCTCTCATCATCTTGTATGCCTCAATTAAGTCACCTCTTGACCTTCTTCTCTCTAACGAAAACAGCCTCAAGTCCCTCAGCCTTTCCTCAAAAGATCTTTCCTCCATACCAGACAACATTCTGGTAAATCTCCTGCACCCTTTCCAATGCCTCCACATCCTTCCTATAATGCGGCGACCAGAATTGCACGCAATACTCCAAATGCGGCCGCACCAGAGTGTTGTTTCGCTGCAACATGACCTCATGGCTCCTAAACTCAATCCCTCTACCAATAAAAGCTAAGGACGAAGTCTTACAACACCAGGTTAAAGTCCAACAGGTTTGTTTCGATGTCACTAGCTTTCGGAGCGCTGCTCCTTCCTCAGGTGAATGAAGAGGTCTGTTCTAGAAACACATATATAGACAAATTCAAAGATGCCAAACAATGCTTGGAATGCGAGCATTAGCAGGTGATTAAATGTCTATATATGTGTTTCTGGAACAGACCTCTTCATTCACCTGAGGAAGGAGCAGCGCTCCGAAAGCTAGTGACATCGAAACAGATCCTTGTGGCACACCACTAGTAACTTGGCTCCAGTCTGAACATTTCCCATCAACCACCACCCTTTGTCTTCTTCCAGCTAGCCAATTTCTGATCCAAACTGCTAAATCACCCTCAATCCATGCCTCCGTATTTTCTGCAGTAGCCTACCAATAGAACATATGCAGCAACCTTTTGTGTGGCACCTTGTCAAAGGCTTTCTGGAAATCCAGATATACCACATCCATTGCCTCCCCGTTATCTACCGCACTGGTAATGTCCTCAAAAAATTCCACTAAATTAGTTAGGTACTACCTGCCCTTTATGAACCCATGCTGCGTCTGCCCAATGGGACAATTTCCATCCAGATGCCTCGCTATTTCTTCCTTGATGATAGATTCCAGCATCTTCCCTACTACTGAAGTTAAGGTCACTGGCCTATAATTACCCGCTTTCTGCCTACCTCCTTTTTTAAACAGTGGTGTCACCTTTGCTAATTTCCTATCCGCCGTGCCCACCCCAGAGTCTAGTGAATTTTCGGAAATTATCACTAGTGCATTTGCAATTTCCCTCGTCACCTCTTTTAGCACTCTGGGATGCAGTCCATCAGGTCCAGGAGACTTGTCTACCTTTAGCCCCATTAGCTTGCCCATCACTACCTCCTTGGTGATAACAATCCTGTCAAGGTCCCCATCTGTCACAGCCTCATTTCCATCAGTCACTGGCATGTTATTTGTGTCTTCCACTGTGAAGACCGACCCAAAAAACCTGTTCAGTTCCTCAGCCATTTCCTCATCTCCCATTATTAAATCTCCCTTCTCATCCTCTAAAGGACCAATATTTATATTAGCCACTCTTTTTTGTTTTATGTATTTGTAGAAACTTTTACTATCTGTTTTTATATTCTGGGCAAGTTTACTCTCACAATCTATCTTACTCTTCTTTATAGCTTTTTTAGTAGCTTTCTGCTGCCCCCTAAAGATTTCTCGGTCCTCTAGTCTCCCACTGATCTTTGCTACTTTGTATGTTTTTCCTTCAATTTGATACTCTCCCTTATTTCCTTAGATATCCACGGTCGATTTTCCCTCTTTTTACTGTCCTTCCTGTTTGTTGGTATAATCCTTTGCTGAGCACTCGTTAAAGTTGAGAAGGACGAGGGAGTATCTTATTAAAATTATCTTATTGAAACTTACAGGTTACTGCGAGCCCTGGATAGAATGAACGTGGTGAGGATGTTACCACTTGTAGGAAAAACTAGAACCAGAGGACACAATCTCAGGTGAACGGGATGATCCTTTAAAACAGAGATGAGGAGGAATTTCTTCAACCAGGGGTTGGTGAATCTGTGGAACTCTTTGCCGCAGAAGTATAGAGACCAAATGGCTTACTACAGAGATAGTTATGTTTTTGATCAGTAAGGGGATAAGGGGTTATGGGGAGAAGGCAGGAGAATGGAGATGAGAAATAGTTCAGCCATGATTGAATGGTGGAGCAGATTCAATGGGCAGAGTGGCCTAATTCAGCTCCGATAGCTTATGGTCTTGTGGCCAGTCTCTGTGGAAAACTACTATCCACTCCAACACCAAAACAACTGCCGACTCCCTCTTCAAACCACTGCCCGCTCTCTCTCCAAACTACTACCATATCTCTCTCCAGACTACCGCCCACTCTTTTTCCAAAACATTGCCCACTCCCCTTCCAAATTATTGTGCAGCTTCTCTCCAAACCACTGCCAACTCTGCTTCCAAATGATTGTCCACTCTCTCTGCAAACCACTGCCCTCTGTTTCTCCAATCCAGTACCCACCCTCTTCTCAATCCACTGCACATTCCCTTTCCAATCCACGACCCAGCCTCCTCCCAAACCACCGGCCACTCACCCACCAATCCACTGGCCACTCTCTCTCCAATCCACTGGCCACTCTCTCTCCAATCCACTGGCCACTCTCTCACCAATCCACTGGCCACTCTCTCTCCAATCCACTGGCCACGCTCTCTCCCATCTACTGGCCACTCTCTCTCCAATCCACTGGCCCCTCTCTCTCCAATACACTGGCCATTGTCTCGCCAATCTACTGGCCCCTCTCTTCCCAATCCACTGGCCACTCTCTCTCCAATCCACTGGCCCCTCTCTCTCCAATACACTGGCCATTGTCTCGCCAATCTACTGGCCCCTCTCTTCCCAATCCACTGGCCACTCTCTCACCAATCCACTGGCCACTCTCTCTCCAATCCACTGGCCACTCACTTCCCAATGCACTGGCCACTTTCTCTCCAATCCACAGGTCCCTCTCTCTCCAATCCACTGGCCACTCTCTTCCCAATGCACTGGCCACTCTCACTCCAATTCACTACCCAGTCTCTTCCCAATCCACTGGCCACTCTCTCTCCAATCCACTAGCAAAACTCTCTCCAATCCACTGGCCACTCTCTCTCCAATCCACTGGCAACTCTCTCTTCCCAATCCACTGGCCACTCTCTCTCCAATCCATTGGCCCCTCTCTCTCCAATCCACTGGCAACTCTCTCACCAATCCACTGGCCACTCTTTTTCCAATCCACTGCCCACTCTCTCTCCAATCCACTGCCCACTCTCTTTCCAATCCACTGGCCACTCTCTCTCCAATCCACTGGCCACTCTCTCTCCAATCCACTGGTAACTCTCTCTCCAATCCACTGGCCACTCTCTCTCGAATCCACTGGCCACTCACTTACCAATCCACTGTCCTCAATCTCCAGACTCCTGCCCAGTCTCACCAAAGTACTTTACACCCTGTCAAAACTACTGCACACTCTCTGTACAAACTATTGCCTGTGCTCATCCGGGAGGCGGAGGGGGTGATAGAGAGGAGTTACAGGGAGGTAGCCTCACCTAAGGTGCAGGTCAAGAGTAGCTGTGTTACAGTCAGGAGAAGGAAAACGAACGGGCAGGCAGTGCATGGATCCCCCGTGGCCGTTCCCCTTCAAAACAAATAGACCATTTTGGATGCTGTTGGAGGGGGATGACCTACCGGGAGAAGGCCCTAGCGGCCAGGTCTCTGGCACTGAGCCTGGCTCTGTGGCTCAGAACTGAAGGGGGGAGAATAGAAAAGCAATAGTGATAGGTGACTCAATGGTTAGGGGAATAGATAGGAGATTCTGTGGCTGCGAGCGAGACTCCCGGAAGGTATGTTGCCTCCCGGGTGCCAGGGCCAGGGCCAGGGATGATTCCGATCGAGTCTACAGGATTCTTAAGGGGGAGGGGGAGCAACCAGAAGTCGTGGTGCACTTAGGCACCAACGACATAGCGAAGAAAAGGAATGAGGACATAAAAAGTGATTTTAGGGAATTTGGAAGCTAAAGAGCAGGGCGAGCAGATTACTGATCTCAGGATTGCTACCGGTGCCACGTGCAAGTGAGACAAGGAAAAGAGAGCGAGTGCAGCTGAAAACGTGGCTACAGGGCTGGTGCAGGTGGGAAGGCTTCAGATATGTGGGTCATTGGGATATCGTCTGGGGAAGTTGGGACCTGTACATGAAGGATTTGCACCTAAAGTGGAGGGGCACCAATATCGTGGGCAGAAGGTTTTCTAGAGCTCTTCGGGAGGGTTTAAACTAGTTTGGCAGGGGGATGGGAACCAGAGATATGGATCAGAAGCTAAGGTAGCTGTTGAACAGGCAAAAATAGTATACAGTTAGTCTGTGAGGAAGGATAAACAGTGGATAGGGCAAAGTTGCACTCAGTGGGATGGTTTAAAGTGTGTCTGTTTCAATGCAAGGAGTATCAGGAATAAGGGAGATGAACTTAGAGCATGAATAAGTAGTTGGAACTACGATGTTGCGGCCATTGCGGAGACATGGATTTCACAGGGGCAGGAACGGCTGTTAGATGTTCCGGGGTTTAGATGTTTTAAGAAGAATAGGGAGGGAGGTAAAAGAGGAGGGGGAGTGGCACTGTAAATTAGGGAGTGCATCACAACTGCAGAAAATGAGGTAGTCAAGGAGGGCTTATCTACTGAGTCAGTTTGGGTGGAAGTCAACAACAAAAAAGGAGCAGTCACTTTATTGGGAGTTTTCTATAGACCCCCCAATAGCAGCAGGGAGATAGAGGAACAGATTGGGCGGCAAATCTTGGAAAGGTGCAGAAGTAACAGAGTTGTTGTCATGGGTGCCTTCATCTTCCCTAATATAGACTGGAACTTCCTTAGTACAAATGGTTTGGAAGGAGCAGATTTTGTCAGCTGTGTCCAGTAAAGATTTCTGACTCAATATGTTGGTAGGCCGACTAGGGGGAAGGCCATATTGGATTTGATGCTTGGCAACAAACCAGGTCAGGTGTCAGATGTCCTGGTGGGAGAGCATATTGGTGGCAGTGGCCTAACTCCTCGGCCGTTACCATAGTCATGGAGAGGGACAGGAACACACAGTATGGGAAGGTATTTAACTGGGGGAGGGGAAATTATACTGCTATTAGACTGGAGCTGAGGAGCATGAAGTCGGAACAATTGTTCTCGGGGAAATGCACAACAGTAATGTGGGGGTTGTTTAAGGAGCACTTGCTGCGAGTGCTAGATAGTTTTGTCCCACTGAGATGAGGAAGGAGTGATAAGGTGAAGGAGCCTTGGATGACAAGAGAAGTGGAGCTTCTAGTCAAGAGGAAGAAGGAAGCTTACGTAAAGTTGAGGAAGCAAGGATCTGGCACGGCTCTCGATGGTTACAAGGTAGCCAGGAAGGAACTCAAAATCAACTGAGGAGAGCTAGAAAGAGGCATCAAAAGCCATGGTGGGAAGGATTAGGGAAACCCCCAATGTGTTCTACACTTATGCGAGAAATAAGAGGATGATCAGAGTGAGAGTAGGGTCGATCAGGGACAGTGGAGGGAACTACTGCCGAGAGTCTGAGGAGGTAAGGAGGCCCGACATGAATATTTTGCTTCAGTATTCACGACAGACAGGGACCTTGTTTCTCAGTAGAACAGCGTGAATCAGGAACTGATGCATGTAGAAATGGTACAGCAGTTATCATGGGGGATTTTAATCAACATGTCGAATGGTTTAACCAGGTCGGACAAGACAGCCTTGAGGAGGAGTTTATAGAATGTATCCGCGATAGTTTCCTAGAACATTATGAAATGGAACCTACGAGGGAAGAAGTGATCCTAGATCTGGTCCTGTGCAATGAGACAGGATTGATTAATGATCTCATAGGGACTTGGGAGTCCTTGTTCACGATTCTCTCAAGGTTAATGTGCAGTTTCAGTCGGCAGTTAAGAAGGCAAATGCAATGTCAGCATTCATGTCAAGAGGGCGAGAATACAAGACCAGGGATGTACTTCTGAGGCTGTTTAAGGCTCTGGTCAGACCCCATGTGGAGTATTGCGAGCAGTTTTGGGCCCCGGACATAAGGAAGGATGTGCTGGCCTTGGATAGGGACCGGAGGAGGTTCCCAAGAATGAACCCAGGAATGAGGAGCTTGTCGTATGAGGAACGATTGAGGACTCTGGGTCTGTACTCGTTGGAGTGAAGAAGGATGTGGGGGGATCTTATTGAAACTGAAAGGATACTGCGAGGCTTGGATAGATTTGACGTGGAGCGGATGTTCCCAATTGTAGGAAAAACTAGGACCAGAGGACACAATCTCAGATTAAAGGGACGATCCTTTAAAACAGATTTGAGGAATTTCTTCAGCCAGAGGGTGGTGAATCTGTGGAACTCTTTGCCGCAGAAGGCTGTGGAGGCCAAATCACTGAGTGTCTTTAAGGCAGAGATAGATAGGTTTTTGATTAATAAGAGGATCAGGGGTTATGGGGAGAAGGCAGGAGTATGCGGATGAGAAAAATATCAGCCATGATTGAATGGCGGAGCAGACTCGATGGTCCGAGTGGCATAATTCTGCTCTTATGTCTTATGGTCTTATGCAGACACATCCTGACGAGAGGTGTATCGCGTTGCTGCTCGTTGTAGCAGAACCCCACGCAATTGAAATTTTCAACACCTTTGGTTTGAAAACAAGGCTGCACAGCAAAAGCTTCGACAAATGTCTTAAACAATTGAATGGCTTTGCTCCCCTGAAGTAAAATGAAACCTTTGAGCATTATATATTCCGGATGAGCACCCAGAAGGCGGGAGAGTTATTCGATAGTTTCCTCACTGAGTTGTGATTGAAGGTGCAGTCGTGCAAATTCAGCACACTCCAGTCATCAACGATACGCGATCAGATAGTTTTAGGTATCTCCAATGATAAAATGCACGAGCAGCTTCTGCGGGAAACAGACCTGCAACTCGAAAGTGTGATCCAAAAACGTTACGCTGGTGAGTTTGCAGCAAAACAGCTCAGCATTGTGGATAGCACAATTACTTCACAGCTCCAGGGTCCCAGGTTCGATTCCGGCTTGGGTCACTGTCTGTGCAGAGTCTGCACATCCTCCCCGTGTGTGCGTGAGTTTCCTCCGGGTGCTCCCGGTTTCCTCCCACAGTCCAACGATGTGCAGGTTAGGTGGATTGGCCCTGATAAATTGCCCTTAGTGTCCAAAATTGACATTAGTGTTGGGTGGGGTTACTGGGTTATGGGGATAGGGTGGAGGTGTGACCTTGGGTAGGGTGCTCCTTCCAAGGGCTGGTGCAGACTCGATGGGCCAAATGGCCTCCTTCTGCACTGTAAATTCTATGATTTTGGCACGAATGAAGAAGAGGCGGCAGACTCCATTAGTGTGGTGAAGCAGCTGAATAAAAACAATGCTCCAAGTGAGGGCGGGCATTTCGAGCAGCCGGCTCGTCGTCCATTTTATGTTCGTGATGTGGCAAATGGCATTTGCCACGGCAATGCCTGCCTTATGGAAAAACATGTGCCAACTATAATGGCAGGAATCATTTTGCAACCCAATGTTATTCCAGGAGAAGGCCTAAACAAACAAAGACTATCAATGCTATTGATGAAGTGTGCCGAGACGACACATTCTTTGTAGACAAGGTCCAGCGAAGACAAGGAGACTCATTTGACTCGGACGAGAATGAGTGGGTTCTTTCAGGGTGTAGTAGATAAGTGTGAGAGGTGTGGGTGGGGGCCAGCGAATCACACGCACATGTTTTGGGGTTACGAAAAACTGGGAAGATTCTGGGCGGGAGTGTTCGCAGTTTTAGCCAGGATAGTGGAGGAGGAGGTGGACCCGGACCCTTTGGGGCGATATTTGGAGTTTCAGAGAAGCCGGAGCTCATGGAGAGGAGGAAGGCCGATGTGGTGGCCTTCGCCTCTCTGATTGCAGGGCGGCGAATTTTGCTGGAGTGGCGATTGGCATCGCCATCGGGGGTAGCGGTTTGGTTAGGTGATCTGTACGAATTTCCAGGGTCCCAGGTTCGATTTCCGGCTTGGGCCATTGTCTGTGTGGGATTTACACTTTCTTCCAGTGTCTGTGTGGGTTTCCTCCGGGTGCTCCGGTTTCCTCCCACAGTCTAAAGATGTACAGGTTAGGTGGATTGGCCATGTTAACATTGCCTTTAATGCCCAAAATGTTTGGGTGGGGTTACTGGGTTACTGGGAGAGGGTGGAGGTGTGGACTTGGGTAGGGTACTCTTTCCATGAGCCGGTACAGATTCGATGTGTTAAGGAATGGGTTAAGAACCATTCCAATTAGTTGCCTCATTGATCCAATAATTGACAGTGATAGGTGAAGAGGCTACAGCTGGCCTTGGGAGAATGTGATGATAGAGTTTGGTGCTGAGTGTGTTCAAAGGAAAAATAAAGGTGTTTGGCAAAAGGAACAGAACTCTTGACTCTTTACTCAACAGCAGCCTGAGGTTAACAGTGGCAGCAGAGGATTGTTGCTTTATAAATGTAAAGGGTTGAAAGATACAACTTTCCCAGACCCAACCAAGGAGTGAGAAGGACAAAATACATATGTATATGGCTGAACCTAGGATAAAGATGGCCGGATATGACTATCCGCCATTATTTTCTGAAAGAGGATCGTACAACCAATGGATAAGCGCAGTTGTTATGTGGACTAAGGTAACTGCTTTGGGAAAGAGGAAACAAGGTATGGCATTGGCTCTTTCTCTACCTTATGACAGTAACATCCGAAGCAAAGTGTTTTCTGAACTGGAATTGGAACAGTGAGAAGAAGGTCTGGGGGCTCTATTACGTTTTATGGATAAGATTTAGCAAAAGGATGAGTGTTAAGTGAGTATGAAGCCTGGTCAGAATTCGATAGAATCCGGAAAACAGAGGATATCTCCATTGAAGATCATATTATGGAATTTCGCAGACGAGACAGCAGGCTGCACAAACACCGCGTGGAATTTCCACAACCTGTGCTGGCATTTAAGTTACTGGACTGTGCTGGAGTGTGCAATGTGGTTAGTCTCGTGGTTTTGACAGGAGTTAAGTTTGCGGATAATGATACATTATTTGATCAGATGGTAAATGCCTGAAAGAAGTTTCTGGGGAAACATTCAATTTCTATGGCGCTTATGACACAAATGGGTCAGTCAGCAATAAAGCAGACTATGGAACATACACTACGGACCGGATGGCGAAATCGTACGGCTCCGAACAGGTTACGAGCGTATGGAAGGAGATCGCGATCCAGACATTATGAGGACAGAAACGCATTTACAACCTAGAATAGGAGGAGGGACATGGAGAATGGGAATAGGAAAATGAATCCCCGAAATGCCCGGGTATGATAAATCGACGTTTTTGGCGAAACTCTCAATACCATTATGCTTTCAACTGTCCAGCACATTTTAATAGAGTGTTTGAAGCGACACATGACATGGAAGAGTCAGAAGAGGAAAAAGATAGTGACCAGAAAAAAGGCATTGTCCTATTAATAAGCAGTTTTATGCTGTGAGGGAGTTGGTTGCAGAATCCTTCAATTGTGCTTTATTGGACAGTAGCTGCACATCTACTGTGTGTTGAATTGACTGCTTAAAATGTTTCCTGGACTCTTTGAATGCTGAAAATCGAAACAAGCCTAAGGAATTTGAAAGTTCCACAAGTTTCAGGTTTGGGGATGCTAATACTCTGAAGTCGCTGAAAAGAGTAGTGATCCCTTGCAATATTGCCGGAGTGAATCATTTCATGAGCACAGATATTGTAGAAGTGAGATATGTTTGCTTCCGTCGATGAAGAAAGCACACATGAAACTGGATATGGAGCAAGATAAGGCAACAGTTTTTGGAAAGACGGTGGACTTACAATTTACACTTTGTATTCCATTACTGACAAATAATATTTCAGCTGCAGTAGTTAAGGATGTATTATTGGCAGCTGGAAATGGGACTTTAGCTGATTAAAAAGCTTGTGGTATTAAAACTGCATAGGCAATTTGCACATCCGTCTCCTCGGAGGCTGAAAAATGTATTAAAGGATGCAGGTGTAATGGATGAAGACCTTCCAAAGTTGATAGAACAGGTTAGTGATCGCTGTGAAGTTTGTAGGAAGTACAGAAGGACACCAGCACGACCGATAGTAACCCTACCTTGGCCAGGGATTTTAATGATATTGTGGCCATGGACCTTAAGATCTGGGATACAGCTAACAATATATTTATTTGGCATTTTTTAGATTTAGCAATCAGATTTAGTCAACCAACCATTTTATGATGCAAAGAAAAGAGAGTAATCCTGGTTCAGATCGTGGAAAAAAGGATAGGGACAGAAATAGGCCACCGGCAAAATTCCTTGCGGAAACTGAGAGAGCATTTGCTAATGATGAGTTTAAGGATATGTGTGAAAACGTAAATATCACAGTTATGAATATGGCTGCGGAAAGCCCATTCAGTAATGGAGTGTGTGAAAGAAACCATGCTGTAATAGAAGACATGCTCCGGAAAATTTTGGCAGATGGATCAAATTGCAAGTTAAATTCAGCTTCAGCATGGGCGATACATGCAAAGAATTCATTGCAGATGGTTGGGGGCTATAGTCCCTATCAGTAGTGTTTGGTAGAAATCCTAAAATGTCGTCCATTTTGGATGACCAGCCTCCAGCTTGGGAAGGGACTACAATTAGCTCTGCCTTGCAGAGCATTTAAGTGCATTACATAGCAGTAGAAAAGCTTTTTTGGAAGCAGAAGTCTGAAAAAATTCACCGAGACTTAAGGCATAATGTACGGCCATCAAATACCGTTTTCAGCAAGGAAACATGGTACACTGTAAGAGAGCCGATTTCAATGAATAGAAAGGGCCAGGGAAGATCATAGGCATAGATGGTAAAACAATTATTTTGCAACATGGCAACCAGAATGTTAGGGTACATTCATCAAGGATAATGATGACAGATTACAAATTTTCAAATTTAGACAGAGCAGACAGACATTACGAGGAAACAGGGTCACCTGGTACGGATGTGTATAGAACTATGAGGACCTGTTAACTGATATAGACAGGGTTTCTGTAGATGAAAACAATACTTCGGATGAATTAGAACAGGCCATTTTTCCGAAAGGATAACTGCCAAAAGTTGGTATAAAGGTGACACACTTGCCTGAAGGGTCTAGTTAATGGAAGGATGCAACTGTTATAAGTAGAGCAGAGAAGGCCACTGGAAAGTATAAACACTGGTTGAATGTACAGCATTCAGGGAGGGAGTCAAGACAATGGATTGGGAACACAAAGTTGAAAAATGGAGGGCACAGACACGTGGTGCCAGTTCAGATAGTACATCAGATAGTGAACAGGTTCACAGGAAAAGGTCGAGAACTATTGAAAGGACATGCCAGAGCAGAATAGAAAGATCAAGCAGTAGCAATACAGAACGAGATAAATCGGACAGACTAAGTTAGGGGTAACTATACGTCAGCAATCTTATTGGGAGAGCATCAGCCCAATAGCAATTAGTCGTGGTCGGGTTTCAGAAAAAGACGCAGTGGTTTCAAAGATGGGAAAAGAAAAAATGAAGTTTAATTGGGCAACCGAATTGGTTAGGTAGACAGACTAGACTGGACGTTAGTTTTGATGTCTTAGAGTTGAGTACAAAAATTAATGAGTGGAAGACATAATGAGAGCAAATAAAGCGTTGGTCAAACTAAAAATGCAGGAGTGTGTTTTGAGTTTTAGGTGATCTTAGGCACTTGAAACTCGTAGTTTATGGTCATGCGTCCTGTGGAAATGTATGTGATTGGGTTTCAAGCGCAGGAGGTTTTATAATTTTCCTTTTGAGGAACAATGATAAATGTTGCCCTCTTGTGTGGAGAGAGACTGGGCAGTGGTTTGGCGAGAGAGTGGGCAGTTGTTTGGAGAGAGTTGGCAGTGGTTTGGAGAGAGAGTGGGCAGTGCTTTGGCGAGTGAGTGGGCAGTGGTTTGGCGAGAGTAGGCAGTGGTTTGGAGAGAGAGTGGGCAGTGGTTTGGAGAGCGACTGGGCAGTGGTTTGGAGAGAGAGGGGGCAGTGCTTTGGCGAGAGAGTGGGCAGTGGTTTGGAGAGAGTGGGCAGTGGTTTGGAGAGAGAGTGGGCAGTGGTTTGGAGAGAGAGTGGGCAGTGGGTTGGAGAGAGAGTGGGCAGTGGTTTGGAGAGCGAGTGGGCAGTGGTTTGGAAAGAGAGTGGGCAGTGGTTTAGAGAGTGGGCAGTGGTTTGGGGAGATAGTGGGCAGTGGTTTGGAAAGAGAGTGGGCAGTGGTTTGGAGAGAGAGTGGGCAGTGGTTTGGAGAGAGAGTTGGCAGTGGGCTGGAGAGAGAGTTGGCAGTGGTTTGGAGAGAGAGTTGGCAGTGGGTCGAAGAGAGAGAGCGCACAGTATGTCGAAGAGAGAGTGCGGTTGGAGAAGCTGATAAAGCATGAGTCAAGGAGCATTTCATGGGGGTTTGAGGAAAGGTGGGTGATGTTTGCGACAGTGTTTGAGGGGCTATTCGTCGCAGGCGGGGGGGGGGCAGAGAAACGGGAGAAATCTGTACAGAGTGCGTAGTTGGTTGTTGGGAGTATGTTTCCCGGGCAGATTATTGGCTGGAACCTGTTTTGATACAGGTTTGTAATGAAAGACATTTCTTTTAAAAGTACTGAGTCAGCACGGCTTCGCCAGGGGAGGACATGTCTGACAAATCTGTTAGGGTTCTTTGAAGAGATAACAAGGAAGTTAGATAAAGGAGAACCAGTGGACGTGATGTATTTAGATTTTCAGAAGGCCTTTGCCAAGGTGCCGCATAGGAGACTGTTAAATAAGTTGAGAGCCCATTGTGTTCAGGGTAAATCCTGGCATGGATAGAGGATTGGCTGACTGAGAGAAGGCAGAGAGTGGGGATAGAGTGGTCTTTTTCAGGATGGCAGCCGGTGACTAGTAGTGTGCCTCAGGGTTCGGTGCTGGGATCTGGAAGAAGGAACTGAAGGCACTGTTGCTCAGTTCTCAGATGACACAGATCTGTAGAGGGGCAGGTAGTATTGAGGAAGCAAGGGGGCTGCAGAAGGATTTGACAAGTTCAGAGAGTGGACAATGAAGTGGAAGATGGAGTACAATGTGGAAAAGTGTGAGGTTATGCACTTTGAAGGAGGAATTTAGGCACAGACTTTTTCCTAAATGAGGAAATGCTTAGGAAATCAGAAGCACAAAAGGACTTGGGAATCCTCGTTTACGATTCTCTTAAAGTTAACGTGCAGGTTCAGTCGGCAGTTCGGAAGGCAAATGCAATGTTAGCATTCTTGTCGAGAGGGCAACAATACAAGACCAGGGATGTTCTTCTCGGGCTAGATAAGGTCTGGTCAGACCCCATTTGGAGTATTGTGAGCAGTTTTGGGCCCCGAATCTAAGGACGGATGTGCTGGCCTTGGAAAAGGTCCAAAGAACAAAGAACAAAGAACAAAGAAATGTACAGCACAGGAACAGGCCCTTCGGCCCTCCAAGCCCGTGCCGACCATACTGCCCGACTAAACTACAATCTTCTACACTTCCTGGGTCCGTATCCTTCTATTCCCATCCTATTCATATATTTGTCAAGATGCCCCTTAAATGTCCCTATCGTCCCTGCCTCCACTACCTCCTCCGGTAGTGAGTTCCAGGCACCCACTACCCTCTGCGTAAAAAACTTGCCTCGTACATCTACTCTAAACTTTGCCCCTCTCACCTTAAACCTATGCCCCCTAGTAATTGACCCCTCTACCCTGGGGAAAAGCCTCTGACTATCCACTCTGTCTATGCCCCTCATAATTTTGTATACCTCTATCAGGTCGCCCCTCAACCTCCTTCGTTCCAGTGAGAACAAACCGAGTTTATTCAATCGCTCCTCATAGCTTATGCCCTCCATACCAGGCAACATTCCAGTGGAGGTTCGCAAGAATGATCCCTGGAATGAAGAGTGTGTCCTTTTAGGAATGGTTGAGGCCTTTGTTTCTGTACTCGTTTGACTTTAGAAGGAAGTTCTGATTGAAATTTATAAACTGATAGGGTTCCCGTACCAGCCTCCCCGAACAGGCGCCGGAATGTGGCGTCGAGCGGCTTTTCCCAGTAACTTCATTTGAAGACTACTTGTGACAATAAGCGATTTTCCTTTTCATTTTTCATCTCATACTGCGAGGCCTGGATAGAGTGGACGTGGAGAGGATGTTTCCACTTGTAGGAAAAACTGGAACCAGAGGGCACAATCTCAGACTAAAGGGACGAATCTTTAAAACAGAGATGAGGAGGAATTTCTTCAGCCAGAGGATGGTGAATCTGTGTAACTCTTTGCCGCAGAAGGGTGTGGAGGGCAATTCACTCACTTTATAAGCAGATCAGGGGTTATGGGGAGAAGGCGGGAGAATGGGAATGAGAAAAAAATATCAGCCATCATTGAATGGCGGAGCATCTTCGATGGGCTGAGTGGCCTAATTCTGCTACTGTGTCTTCTGGTCTTGTCACTTTTTTTGCTCTGACGAAGGTTGATGTTGTTCTCTAATTTTGGTCTCTATTTCACCTTCAGTGATGACACGTCCCAGCCAGGATATTGGTATCCCGTCAGTTTAAACGGACAGTACTTTGAGAGAGAGTGGGAAGTGGTTTGGAGAGAGAGTGGGCTGTGGTTTGGAGAGAGAGTGAGCAGTGGATTGGAGAGAGAGTGGGCAGTGGTTTGGAAGAGAACGAGCAGTGGTTTGGAGAGAGAATGGGCAGTGGTTTGGAGATAGAGTGGGCAGTGGTTTGGGAGAGGACGGGAAGTGGTTTGCTGAGAGTTGGCAGGGGTTTGGAGAGAGAGTGGGCAGTGGATGGGAGAGAGAGTGGGCTCTGGTTTGGAGACAGAGTGGGAAGTGGTTTGAAGATAGAGTGGACAGTGGTTTGTAGAGAGATTGGCAGAGCTTTGGAGAGAGAGTGGCAGTTGTTTGGAGAGAGAGAGGCCAGTGGTTTGTGAAAAGAGTGGGCGGTGGTTTGGAGATAGAGTGGACAGTGAATGGGGGAGAGAGTGGGCTGTGGTTTGGAGATAGAGTAGGCAGTGGTTTGTAGAGTGAGTGGGCAGTGGTTTGGAGAGGGAATGTGCAGTGGTTTGGAGAGAGTGTGGGCAGTGGATGATAGAGAGAGTGGGCAATGGATGGGAGGGAGAGTGGGTTGTGGTATGGAGAGAGAGGGTGCAGTGGTTTGGAGTGAGAGTGGGCTGTGATTTGGAGAATGAGTGGACAGTCGTTTGGAGAGACTTGGCAGTGGTTTGGAGAGAGTGTGGGCAATGGATGGGTGTGAGTGGGCTTTGGTTTCGAGACATAGTTGGCAGTGGTTAGGAGATAGAGTGGACAGTGAATGGGGGAGAGAGTGGGCTGTGGTTTGGAGATAGAGTGGGCAGGCGTTTGTAGAGTGAGTGGGCAGTGGTTTGGAGAGAGAATGTGCAGTGGTTTGGAGAGAGTGTGGGCAGTGGATGATAGAGAGAGCGGGCAATGGATGGGAGAGTGAGTGGGCAGTGGTTTGGAGAGAGAGTGGACAGTGGTTTGGAGAGAGAGTGGGCTGTGGTTTGGAGAATGAGTGGACAGACGTTTGGAGAGAGTTGGCAGTGGTTTGGAGAGAGAGCGGGCAGTGGTTTGGTGAGAGAGTGGGGAGCAGTTTGGAGAGAGAGTGGACAGTGGTTTGGAGAGAGAGTGAGCAGTGATTTGGAGAGAAAGTGGGCAGTGGATTGGTGAAAGTGTGGGCTGTGGTTTGGAGACAGAGTGGGCTGTTGTTTGGAGAGAGTGTGGATAGTGGTTTGGAGAGAGAGTGGGCAGTGGTTTCGAGACAGAGTGGGTTGTGGTTTGGAGAGAGAATGGGCAGTGGATTGGAGAGAGAGTGGGCAGTGGTTTGGAGACAGAGTGAGCAGTGGTTTGGTAGAGAATGGGCAGTGGTTTGGTGAGAGTTGGCAGGGGTTTGGAGAGAGAGTGGGCAGTGGATGGGAGAGAGAGTGGGCTCTGGTTTGGAGACAGAGTGGGAAGTGGTTTGAAGAAAGAGTGGACAGTGGTTTGTAGAGAGATTGGCAGTGCTTTGGAGAGAGAGTGGCAGTTTTTTGGAGAGAGAGAGGCCAGTGGTTTGTGAAGTGAGTGGGGCGTGGTTTGGAGAGAGTGTGGGCAGTGGATGGGTGTGAGTGGGCTTTGGTTTCGAGACATAGTTGGCAGTGGTTTGGAGATAGAGTGGACAGTGAATGGGGGAGAGAGTGGGCTGTGGTTTGGAGATAGAGTGGGCAGTGGTTTGTAGAGTGAGTGGGCAGTGGTTTGGAGAGAGAATGTGCAGTGGTTTGGAGAGAGTGTGGGTAGTGGATGATAGAGAGAGTGGGCAATGGATGGGAGAGAGAGTGGGTTGTGGTATGGAGAGAGAGGGTGCAGTGGTTTGGAGAGAGAGTGGGCTGTGGTTTGGAGAATGTGTGGACAGTCGTTTGGAGAGAGTTGGCAGTGGTTTGGAGAGAGTGTGGGCAGTGGATGGGTGTGAGTGGGCTTTGGTTTCGAGACATAGTTGGCAGTGGTTTGGAGATAGAGTGGACAGTGAATGGGGGAGAGAGTGGGCTGTGGTTTGGAGATAGAGTGGGCAGTCGTTTATAGAGTGAGTGGGCAGTGGTTTGGAGAGAGAGTGGACAGTGGTTTGGAGAGAGAGTGGGCTGTGGTTTGGAGAATGAGTGGATAGTCGTTTGGAGAGAGTTGGCAGTGGTTTGGAGAGAGAGCGGGCAGTGGTTTGGTGAGAGAGTGGGGAGCAGTTTGGAGAGAGAGTGGACAGTGGTTTGGAGAGAGAGTGAGCAGTGATTTGGAGAGAAAGTGGGCAGTGGTTTGGAGAGAGAGTGGGCAGTGCTTTGGAGAGATAGAGCACGGTGGATTGGTGTGACAGTGGGCAGTGTTTGGAGAGAGAGAGGGCAATGGTTTAGAGAGTGTGGACCGTGGATGGGTGAGAGAGTGGTCAGTGGTTTGTAGATAGAGTGGGCAATGGTGTGGTGAGGGAGTCTGGGCAGTGAATTGGAGAGAGAGTGGGCAATGGTTTGGAGGAGTGGGCAGTAGTTTGGAGAGAGGGTGGGCAGTGAGTTGGAGAGGGACTGGGCAGTGGTTTGGAGAGTGGGCAGCGGATTGGACAGAGAATGGCCAGGAAAGAGAATGGCAGGAGATTTGAGGAAGATGGGCTGAGTGGCCTAATTCTTCTCCTATGTCTTACGGTCTTATGGTCAGTCTCTCAGCAAATCACTGCCCACTCTCTCGCCAAACAACTGCACAATCTCTCTCCAAACCACTGCCCACTCTCTCTCCAAACCACTGCCCACTCCCTCTCCAAACCACTGCACAGTCTCTCCCAAAAGCACTGCGCACTCCCTCTTGAAACCACTGCCGCTCTCTCTCCAAACCACGGCCCACTGTGTCTCCAAACCACTGCCCACTCTCTTTCCAATCCACTGCGCACTCCCTCTCCAAACCACTGCCCACTCTCTCTCCAAACCACTGCCCACTCTCTCTCCAAACAACTGCCCACTCTCTCTCCAAACCACTGCGCACTCCGTCTCCAAACCACTGCCACTCTCTCTCCAAACCACTGCCGCTCTCTCTCCAAACCACTAGCCACTCTCTCTCCAAACCACTGCACACTGTGTCTCCAAATCATTGCACACTCTCTCTCCAAACCACTGCCCACACTCTCTCCAAACCACTGCGCACTCCCTCTCCAAATCACTGCCACGCTCTCTCCAAACCGCTGCCCACTCTCTCTCCAAACCATTGCCCACTGTGTCTCCAAACCACTGCCCACTCTCTCTACAAACCATTGCGCAATCCCTCTCCAAACCACTGCCACTCACTCTTCAAACCACTGCACACTCTCTCTACAAACCACTGCCCACCGTGTCTCCAAACCACTGCACACTCTCTCTCCAAACCACTGCACACTCTCTCTCCATACTACTGACCACTTTCTCCAAACCACTGCTCACTCTCTCTCCAAACCACTGCTCACTCTCTCTCCAATTCACTGTCCCCTCTCTCCCAAGCAACTGCCCAAGTCTCAAAATAACTGATAATCTTTCACCAAAATACGGCCCACATTCTTTCCTAAAAATGGTCCACTCTCTCCAAACCACTGACCACTCTGTCTCCAATCGACTGCCCACTCTCTCTCCAATCCACTGCCCATTCTCTCTCCCAAACCACTGCCCACTCTCTCCAATCCTCTGCTCACTCTCTCTCCCAAACCATTATCCACTGCCACTCCAAACCACTACCCACTCTCTCTCCAAACCACGGCACACTCTCTCTCCAAACCACTGCCCACTGTCTCTAGAATCCACTACCCACTCTCCCTCCAATCTACTGCTCACTCTCTCCCAAACCACTGCCCAATTTCTCACCAAAACACTACGCACGCCCTCTCCAAACCACTGCCCACTGTCTCTCCAGTCCACTGCCCACTATCTCTCCAAACCACTGCCCACTCTTCAAACCACTGCCCACTCCCTCTCCAAACCTCTGCTCACGATTCTCCAAACCACTGTCCACTGACTCTCCAAACAACTGCATACTCTCTATCCAATCCATTGCCCACTCTCTCTCCAATCCACTGCCCATTCTCTCTCCCAAACCACTGCCCACTCTCTCTCCAAACCACTGCTCACTCTCTCTCCCAAACCATTGTCCACTGTCTCTCCAAACCACTGCCCACTCTCTCCCCAAACCACTGCGCACCCTCTCTCAAAACCGCTGCCCACTCTCTCTCCAAACTCCTGCCCACTCTCTCTCCAAACCACTGGGCACTCCCTCTGCAAACCACTGCCACTCTCTTTCCAAACAACTGCCCACTCTCTCTCTAAACCACTGCTCACTCTCTCTCAAAATCACTGCGCACTCTCTCTCAGAACCACTGCGCACTCCCTCTCCAAACGACTGCCACTCTTTTTCCAAACACCTGCCCACTCTCTCTCCAAACCACTGCCCACTGTGTCTCAAAATGACTGCCCACTCTCTCCAAAATACTGCCCACACTCTCTCAAACCCACTGCGCACACCCTCACCAATTCACTGCCCACTCTCACCAATCCACTGCCCACTCTCACTCAAAACACTGCCCACTCTCTCTCCAAACCACTGAATAATCTCTCTCCAAAACCACTGCCCACTCTCTCTCCAAACCACTGCCCACTCTCTCTCAAAACCACTGCCAACTCTCTCTCCAAACCACTGCACCCTCTCTCTCCAAACCACTGAATAATCTCTCTCCAAAACCACTGCCCACTCTCTCTCCAAACTCCTGCCCACTCTCTCTCCAAACCACTGGGCACTCCCTCTCCAAACCACTGCCACTCTCTTTCCAATCCACTGCCCACTCTCTAAACCACGCACACTCTCTCAAAACCACTGCGCACTCTCTCTCAGAGCCACTGCGCACTCCCTCTCCAAACGACTGCCACGCTTTTTCCAAACAACTGTCCACACTCTCTCCAAACCACTGCCCACTGTGTCACCAAATCACTGCCCACTCACTCTACAAACCACTGCCCACACTCTCTCAAACCGACTGCGCAATCCCTCACCAATTCACTGCCTACTCTCTCAAAACGACTGCCCACTCTCTCTCCAATCCACTGCCCACTCTCTCTCCAAACCACTGAATAATCTCTCTCCAAAACCACTGCCCACTCTCTCTCCAAACCACTGCCCACTCTCTCTCAAAACCACTGCCAACTCTCTCTCTAAAATCACTGCCCACTCTCTCTCCAAACCACTGCACACTCTCTCTCCAATCCACTGCCCACTATCTCTCCAATCCACTGCCCACTCTCTCTCCAAACTACTGCCCAATCTCTCTCCTAAACCACTGCTCACACCCTCGCCAAACCACTGCCCCCACTCTCTCCAAACCACTGCCCACTCTCTCTCCATACCACTGCACACTCTCTCTCCAAACCACTGCTCACGCTCTCTCCAATCCACTGACCACTGTCTCTCCAAACCACTGCACACTCTCTCACCAATCCACTGCCCACACGCTCTCCAATCCACTGCTCACTCTCTCTTCCAAACCATTCTCCACTGTCACTCCAAACCACTGCGCACTCTCTCTCCAAACCACTGCACACTCTCTCTCCAAACCACTGCTCACACTCTCTCCAAACCAGTGCCCACACTCTCTCCAATCAACTGCCAACTCTCTCTACAATCGATTGCCCACTCTCTCTCCAAATTACACCCACAATCTCTCCAAACCACTGCCCACTCTCTATCCAAAACCACTGCCCAATCTCTCTCCAAACCGCTGCGCACTCTCTCTCAAAACCACTGAATAATCTCTCTCCAAAAACACTGCCCACTCTCTCTCCAAACCACTGCCCACTCTCTCTCCAAACCACTGTAAACTCTCTCTCCAAACCACTGCACACTCTCTCTCCAAACCCTGCTCACGCTCTCTCCAATCCACTGACCACTGCCTCTCCAAACCATTGCAAACTCTCTCTCCAATTCACTGCCCACTCTCTCGAATCCACTGCTCACTCTCTCTTCCAAACCATTCTCCACTGTCACTCCAAACCACTGCGCACTCTCTCTCCAAACCACTGCACACTCTCTCTCCAAACCACTGCTCACACTCTCTCCAAACCACTGCCCACACTCTCTCCAATCGACTGCCAACTCTCTCTACAATCGATTGCCCACTCTCTCTCCAAATTACAGCCACAATCTCTCCAAACCACTGCCCACTCTCTATCCAAAACCACTGCCCAATCTCTCTCCAAACCGCTGCGCACTCTCTCTCCAAACCACTGCCCACTCTTCAAATCATTGCCCACCCTCTCTTCAAGCCTCTGCTCACGATTCTCCAATCAACCTTCCACTGTCTCTCCAAAATACTGCACACTCTCTCTCCAATCCACTGCCCACTCTCTCTCCAAACCACTGACAACTCTCTCTCCAAACCACTGCCCATTCTCTCTCCAAACAACTGCACACTCTCTTTCCAAACCACTGCTCACGCTCCCTCCAATCCAATGACCACTGTCTCTCCAAACCACTGCACACTCTCTCTCCAATCCACTGCCCACTCTCTCTCCAATCCACTGCTCACTCACTCACCAAAACCATTATCCACAGTCACTCCAAACCACTGCCCACTCTCTCTCCAAACCACTGCACACTGTCTCTCCAAACCACTGCCCACTCTCTCGCCATACCACTGCGTACTCCCTTTCCAAACCACTGACACTCTCTCTCAAAACCATTGCCGACCTTCTCCAAACCACTGCCCACTGTCTCTCCAATCCACTGCCCACTCTTCAAACCACAACCCACTCCCTCTCCAAACCTCTGCTCACGATTCTCCAAACCACTGCCACTGACTCTCCAAACAACTGCATACTCTCTCCAATCCACTGCCCACTCTCTCTCCAATCCACTGCCCATTCTCTCTCCAAACCACTGCTCACTCTCTCTCCCATACCATTGTCCACTGTCTCTCCAAACCACTGCCCACTCTCTCTCCAAACCACTGCGCACTCTCTCTCCTGACCACTGCCCACTCTCTCTCCAAACTCCTGCCCACTTTCTCTCCAAACCACTGGGCACTCCCTCTCCAAACCACTGCCACTCTCTTTCCAAACCACTGCCCACTCTCTCTCTAAACCACTGCACAATCTCTCTCAAAACCACTGCGCACTCTCTCTCAGAACCACTGCGCACTCCCTCTCCAAACGACTGCCACTCTTTTTCCAAAGAACTGCCCACTCTCTCTCCAAACCACTGCCCACTTTGTCTCCAAATGACTGCCCACTCACTCTCCAAAACACTGCCCACACTCTCTCAAACCCACTGCGCACTCCCTCACCAATTCACTGCCCACTCTATCACAAATCCACTGCCCACTCTCTCTCCAAACCACTGCCAACTCTCTCGCCAAACCACTGCACACTCTCTCTCCAAACCACTGCTCACGCTCTCTCCAATTCACTGACCACTGTCTCTCCAAACCACTGCACACTCTCTCTCCAATCCACTGCCCACTCTATCTCCAATCCACTGCTCACTCTCTCTCCCAAACCATTATCCACTGTCACTCCAAACCACTGCACACTCTCTCTCCAAACCACTGCACACTCTCTCTCCAAACCACTGCCCACTCTCTCGCCAAATCACTGCGCACTCCCTCTCCAAACCACTGCCACTCTCTCTCCAAACCACTGCCCACTCTCTCTCCAAACCTCTGCGCACTCCCTCTCCAAACCACTGGCACTCTCTCCCAAAACCACTGGCCACTCTCTCTCTAAACCACTGCACGCTCTTTCTCAAAACTACTGCGCACTCCCTCTCTAGACCACTGCCACTCTCTCTCCAAACCAATGCCCACTCTCTCTCGAAACAACAGCCCACTGTCTCACACATCCACTGCCCACTCTCTCACCAAACCACTGCCCATTGTTTCTCCAATCCACTGTCCACACTCTCTCTAAACCACTGCCCACTCTCTCTCCAATCGTCTGCCAACTCTCTCTCCAATTGACTGCCAACTCTCTCTCCAAACCACTGCCCAATCTCTCTCCAATCCACTGCCCACTCTCTCTCCAATACACTGCTCACTCTATCTCCCAAACCATTATCCACTGTCACTCCAAACCACTGCCCACTCTCTCTCCAAACCACTGCACACTCTCTCTCCAAACCACTGCTCACACTCTCTGCAAACCACTGTCCACACTCTCTTCAATCGACTGCCAACTCTCTCTCCAATCGACTGCCCACTCTCTCTCCAAATTACTGCGACTATCTCTCCAAACCACTGCCCACTCTTCAAACCATTGCACACTCTCTCTCCAATCAACTGTCCACTGTCTCTCCAAACCACGGCGCACTCGCTCTCCAAACCACTGCCCACTCTCTCTCCAAACCACTGCGCACTCTCTCTCCAAACCACTGCCCACTCTCTCTCCAAACTCCTGCCCACTCTCTCTCCAAACCACTGGGCACTCCCCCTCCAAACCACTGCCACTCTCTTTCCAAACCACTGCCCATTCTCTCTCTAAACCACTGCACACTCTCTCTCAAAACCACTGCACACTCTCTCTCAGAACCACTGCGCACTCCCTCTCCAAACGACTGCCACTCTTTTTCCAAACAACTGCCCACTCACTCTCCAAAGCACTGCCCACACTCTCTCAAACCCACTGCGCACTCCCTCACCAATTCACTGCCCACCCTATCACAAATCCACTGCCCACTCTCTCTCAAAACCACTGCCCACTCTCTCTCCAATCCACTGCCCACTCTCTCTCCAAACCACTGAATAATCTCTCTCCAAAAACACTGCCCACTCTCTCTCCAAACCACTGCCCACTCTCTCTCCAAACCACTGTCAACTCTCTCTCCAAACCACTGCACACTCTCTTTCCAAACCACTGCTCACGCTCTCTCCAATTCACTGACGACTGTCTCCCCAAACAACTGCACACTCTCTCTCCAATCCACTGCCCACTCTCTCTCCAATCCACTGCTCACTCTCTCTCCCAAACCATTATACACTGTCAATCCAAACCACTGCACACTCTCACTCCAAACCACTGCACACTCTCTCTCCAAACCACTGCCCACTGTCTCGCCAAACCACTGCGCACTCCCTCTCCCAACTACTGCCACTCTCTCTATCCAAACCACTGCCCACTCTCTCTCCAAACCTCTGCGTACTCCCTCTTCAAACCACTGCCACTATCTCCCCAAACCACTGCCCACTCTCTCTCTAAACCACTGCACGCTTTCTCTCAAAACTACTGCGCACTCCCTCTCTAAACCACTGCCACTCTCTCTCCAAACCAATGCCCACTCTCTCTCGAAGCAACTGCCCACTGTCTCAGACATTCACTGCCCACTTTCTCTCCAAACCACTGCCCATTGTCTCTTCAATCCACTGTCCACACTCTCTCCAAACCACTGCCCACTCTCTCTCCAATCGACTGCCAACTCTCTCTCCAATCGACTGCCCACCCTCTCCCCAAATTACTGCCACTTTCACTTCAACCCACTGCCCACACTCTCTCCAAAACCACTGCCCACTCTCTCTCCAAACCTCTGCGCACTCTCTCTCCAAACCTGTGCCCACTCTTCAAACCATTGTCCACTTTCTCTCAAAACCTCTGATCACGATTCTCCAATCCACTGTCCACTGTCTCTCCAAACCACTGCACACACTCTCTCCAATCCACTGCCCACTCTCTCTCCAATCCACTGCCAAACTCTCTCCAAACCACTGCCCAATCTCTCTCCAAAACCACTGCTCACGCTCTCGCCAAACCACTGCCCACTCTCTCTCCAAACCACTGCCCACTCTCTCTCCAAACCACTGCTCACGCTCTCTCCAATCCACTGACCACTGATTCTCCAAACCACTGCACACTCTCTCTCCAATCCACTGGTCACTCTCTCTCCAATCCACTGCTCCCTCTCTCTCCCAAACCATTATCCACTGTCACTCCAAACCACTGCCCACTCTCTCTCCAAACCACTGCACACTCTCTCTCCAAACCACTGCTCACACTCTCTCCAAACCAGTGCCCACACTCTCTCCAACCGACTGCCCACTCTCTCTCCAAATTACTGCGACTATCTCCCCAACCCACTGCCCGCTCTAGCTCCAAAACCACTGCCCACTCTCTCTCCAAACCACTGCGCACTCTCTCTCCAAACCACTGCACACTGTCTCTCCAAACCACTGCCCACTCTCTCGCCAAACCACTGCCCACTCCCTCTCCAAAAAACTGCACACTCTCTCTCAAAACCACTGCGCACTCCTTCTCCAAACCACTGCCACTCTCCCTCCAAGCCACTGGCCACTATCTCTCAAAGCCATTGCCCATTCTCTCTCCCAAAACACTGCCTAGACTCTCTCCAAACCACTGCTCACTCTCTCTCCCAAACCATTGTCCACTGTCTCTCCAAACCACTGCCCACTCTCTCTCCAAACCACTGCGCACTCGATCTCCAAACTATTGCCCACTCTCTCTCCAAACTACTGCCCACTCTCTCTCCAAACCACTGGGTACTCCCTCTCCAAACCACTGCCACTCTCTTTCCAATCCACTGCCCACTCTCTCTCTAAACCACTGCACACTCTCTCAAATCCACTGCGCACTCTCTATCAAAACCACTGCGCACTCCCTCTCCAAATGACTGCCACTCTCTTTCCAAACAACTGCCCACTCTCTCTCCAAACCACTGCCCACTGTGTCTCCAAATCACTGCCCACTCACTCTCCAAACCACTGCCCACATTCTCTCAAACCCACTGCGCACTCCCTCTCCAATTCACTGCCCACTATATCACAAACCCACTGCCCACTCCCTCTGCAAACCACTGCCCACTCTCTCTCCAATCCACTGCTCACTCTCTCTCCAAACCACTGCCCAATCTATCTCCAAATCCACTGCCCACTCTCTCTACAAATGACTGCCCACCCTCTCCCCAAACCACTGCCAACTCTCTCTCCAAACCACTGCACACTCTCTCTCCAAACCACTGCCCACTATCTCTCCAATCCACTGCTCACATTCTCTCCCAAACCATTATACACTGTCAATCCAAACCACTGCACACTCTCACTCCAAACCACTGCACACTCTCTCTCCAAACCACTGCGCACTCCCTCTCCAAACCACTGCGCACTCCCTCTCCAAACCACTGCCACTCTCTCTCTAAACCACTGCCCACTCTCTCTCCAAACCTCTGCGTACTCCCTCTTCAAACCACTGCCACTCTCTCCCCAAACCACTGCCCACTCTCTCTCCATACCACTGCACACTCTCTCTCCAAACCACTGCTCACGCTCTCTCCAATCCACTGACCACTGTCTCTCCAAACCACTGCACACTCTCTCACCAATCCACTGCCCACACGCTCTCCAATCCACTGCTCACTCTCTCTTCCAAACCATTCTCCACTGTCACTCCAAACCACTGCGCACTCTCTCTCCAAACCACTGCACACTCTCTCTCCAAACCACTGCTCACACTCTCTCCAAACCAGTGCCCACACTCTCTCCAATCAACTGCCAACTCTCTCTACAATCGATTGCCCACTCTCTCTCCAAATTACACCCACAATCTCTCCAAACCACTGCCCACTCTCTATCCAAAACCACTGCCCAATCTCTCTCCAAACCGCTGCGCACTCTCTCTCAAAACCACTGAATAATCTCTCTCCAAAAACACTGCCCACTCTCTCTCCAAACCACTGCCCACTCTCTCTCCAAACCACTGTAAACTCTCTCTCCAAACCACTGCACACTCTCTCTCCAAACCCTGCTCACGCTCTCTCCAATCCACTGACCACTGCCTCTCCAAACCATTGCAAACTCTCTCTCCAATTCACTGCCCACACTCTCTCGAATCCACTGCTCACTCTCTCTTCCAAACCATTCTCCACTGTCACTCCAAACCACTGCGCACTCTCTCTCCAAACCACTGCACACTCTCTCTCCAAACCACTGCTCACACTCTCTCCAAACCACTGCCCACACTCTCTCCAATCGACTGCCAACTCTCTCTACAATCGATTGCCCACTCTCTCTCCAAATTACAGCCACAATCTCTCCAAACCACTGCCCACTCTCTATCCAAAACCACTGCCCAATCTCTCTCCAAACCGCTGCGCACTCTCTCTCCAAACCACTGCCCACTCTTCAAATCATTGCCCACCCTCTCTTCAAGCCTCTGCTCACGATTCTCCAATCAACCTTCCACTGTCTCTCCAAAATACTGCACACTCTCTCTCCAATCCACTGCCCACTCTCTCTCCAAACCACTGACAACTCTCTCTCCAAACCACTGCCCATTCTCTCTCCAAACAACTGCACACTCTCTTTCCAAACCACTGCTCACGCTCCCTCCAATCCAATGACCACTGTCTCTCCAAACCACTGCACACTCTCTCTCCAATCCACTGCCCACTCTCTCTCCAATCCACTGCTCACTCACTCACCAAAACCATTATCCACAGTCACTCCAAACCACTGCCCACTCTCTCTCCAAACCACTGCACACTGTCTCTCCAAACCACTGCCCACTCTCTCGCCATACCACTGCGTACTCCCTTTCCAAACCACTGACACTCTCTCTCAAAACCATTGCCGACCTTCTCCAAACCACTGCCCACTGTCTCTCCAATCCACTGCCCACTCTTCAAACCACAACCCACTCCCTCTCCAAACCTCTGCTCACGATTCTCCAAACCACTGCCACTGACTCTCCAAACAACTGCATACTCTCTCCAATCCACTGCCCACTCTCTCTCCAATCCACTGCCCATTCTCTCTCCAAACCACTGCTCACTCTCTCTCCCATACCATTGTCCACTGTCTCTCCAAACCACTGCCCACTCTCTCTCCAAACCACTGCGCACTCTCTCTCCTGACCACTGCCCACTCTCTCTCCAAACTCCTGCCCACTTTCTCTCCAAACCACTGGGCACTCCCTCTCCAAACCACTGCCACTCTCTTTCCAAACCACTGCCCACTCTCTCTCTAAACCACTGCACAATCTCTCTCAAAACCACTGCGCACTCTCTCTCAGAACCACTGCGCACTCCCTCTCCAAACGACTGCCACTCTTTTTCCAAAGAACTGCCCACTCTCTCTCCAAACCACTGCCCACTTTGTCTCCAAATGACTGCCCACTCACTCTCCAAAACACTGCCCACACTCTCTCAAACCCACTGCGCACTCCCTCACCAATTCACTGCCCACTCTATCACAAATCCACTGCCCACTCTCTCTCCAAACCACTGCCAACTCTCTCGCCAAACCACTGCACACTCTCTCGCCAAACCACTGCTCACGCTCTCTCCAATTCACTGACCACTGTCTCTCCAAACCACTGCACACTCTCTCTCCAATCCACTGCCCACTCTATCTCCAATCCACTGCTCACTCTCTCTCCCAAACCATTATCCACTGTCACTCCAAACCACTGCACACTCTCTCTCCAAACCACTGCACACTCTCTCTCCAAACCACTGCCCACTCTCTCGCCAAATCACTGCGCACTCCCTCTCCAAACCACTGCCACTCTCTCTCCAAACCACTGCCCACTCTCTCTCCAAACCTCTGCGCACACCCTCTCCAAACCACTGGCACTCTCTCCCAAAACCACTGGCCACTCTCTCTCTAAACCACTGCACGCTCTTTCTCAAAACTACTGCGCACTCCCTCTCTAGACCACTGCCACTCTCTCTCCAAACCAATGCCCACTCTCTCTCGAAACAACAGCCCACTGTCTCACACATCCACTGCCCACTCTCTCACCAAACCACTGCCCATTGTTTCTCCAATCCACTGTCCACACTCTCTCTAAACCACTGCCCACTCTCTCTCCAATCGTCTGCCAACTCTCTCTCCAATTGACTGCCAACTCTCTCTCCAAACCACTGCCCAATCTCTCTCCAATCCACTGCCCACTCTCTCTCCAATACACTGCTCACTCTATCTCCCAAACCATTATCCACTGTCACTCCAAACCACTGCCCACTCTCTCTCCAAACCACTGCACACTCTCTCTCCAAACCACTGCTCACACTCTCTGCAAACCACTGTCCACACTCTCTTCAATCGACTGCCAACTCTCTCTCCAATCGACTGCCCACTCTCTCTCCAAATTACTGCGACTATCTCTCCAAACCACTGCCCACTCTTCAAACCATTGCACACTCTCTCTCCAATCAACTGTCCACTGTCTCTCCAAACCACGGCGCACTCGCTCTCCAAACCACTGCCCACTCTCTCTCCAAACCACTGCGCACTCTCTCTCCAAACCACTGCCCACTCTCTCTCCAAACTCCTGCCCACTCTCTCTCCAAACCACTGGGCACTCCCCCTCCAAACCACTGCCACTCTCTTTCCAAACCACTGCCCATTCTCTCTCTAAACCACTGCACACTCTCTCTCAAAACCACTGCACACTCTCTCTCAGAACCACTGCGCACTCCCTCTCCAAACGACTGCCACTCTTTTTCCAAACAACTGCCCACTCACTCTCCAAAGCACTGCCCACACTCTCTCAAACCCACTGCGCACTCCCTCACCAATTCACTGCCCACCCTATCACAAATCCACTGCCCACTCTCTCTCAAAACCACTGCCCACTCTCTCTCCAATCCACTGCCCACTCTCTCTCCAAACCACTGAATAATCTCTCTCCAAAAACACTGCCCACTCTCTCTCCAAACCACTGCCCACTCTCTCTCCAAACCACTGTCAACTCTCTCTCCAAACCACTGCACACTCTCTTTCCAAACCACTGCTCACGCTCTCTCCAATTCACTGACGACTGTCTCCCCAAACAACTGCACACTCTCTCTCCAATCCACTGCCCACTCTCTCTCCAATCCACTGCTCACTCTCTCTCCCAAACCATTATACACTGTCAATCCAAACCACTGCACACTCTCACTCCAAACCACTGCACACTCTCTCTCCAAACCACTGCCCACTGTCTCGCCAAACCACTGCGCACTCCCTCTCCCAACTACTGCCACTCTCTCTATCCAAACCACTGCCCACTCTCTCTCCAAACCTCTGCGTACTCCCTCTTCAAACCACTGCCACTATCTCCCCAAACCACTGCCCACTCTCTCTCTAAACCACTGCACGCTTTCTCTCAAAACTACTGCGCACTCCCTCTCTAAACCACTGCCACTCTCTCTCCAAACCAATGCCCACTCTCTCTCGAAGCAACTGCCCACTGTCTCAGACATTCACTGCCCACTTTCTCTCCAAACCACTGCCCATTGTCTCTTCAATCCACTGTCCACACTCTCTCCAAACCACTGCCCACTCTCTCTCCAATCGACTGCCAACTCTCTCTCCAATCGACTGCCCACCCTCTCCCCAAATTACTGCCACTTTCACTTCAACCCACTGCCCACACTCTCTCCAAAACCACTGCCCACTCTCTCTCCAAACCTCTGCGCACTCTCTCTCCAAACCTGTGCCCACTCTTCAAACCATTGTCCACTTTCTCTCAAAACCTCTGATCACGATTCTCCAATCCACTGTCCACTGTCTCTCCAAACCACTGCACACACTCTCTCCAATCCACTGCCCACTCTCTCTCCAATCCACTGCCAAACTCTCTCCAAACCACTGCCCAATCTCTCTCCAAAACCACTGCTCACGCTCTCGCCAAACCACTGCCCACTCTCTCTCCAAACCACTGCCCACTCTCTCTCCAAACCACTGCTCACGCTCTCTCCAATCCACTGACCACTGATTCTCCAAACCACTGCACACTCTCTCTCCAATCCACTGGTCACTCTCTCTCCAATCCACTGCTCCCTCTCTCTCCCAAACCATTATCCACTGTCACTCCAAACCACTGCCCACTCTCTCTCCAAACCACTGCACACTCTCTCTCCAAACCACTGCTCACACTCTCTCCAAACCAGTGCCCACACTCTCTCCAACCGACTGCCCACTCTCTCTCCAAATTACTGCGACTATCTCCCCAACCCACTGCCCGCTCTAGCTCCAAAACCACTGCCCACTCTCTCTCCAAACCACTGCGCACTCTCTCTCCAAACCACTGCACACTGTCTCTCCAAACCACTGCCCACTCTCTCGCCAAACCACTGCCCACTCCCTCTCCAAAAAACTGCACACTCTCTCTCAAAACCACTGCGCACTCCTTCTCCAAACCACTGCCACTCTCCCTCCAAGCCACTGGCCACTATCTCTCAAAGCCATTGCCCATTCTCTCTCCCAAAACACTGCCTAGACTCTCTCCAAACCACTGCTCACTCTCTCTCCCAAACCATTGTCCACTGTCTCTCCAAACCACTGCCCACTCTCTCTCCAAACCACTGCGCACTCGATCTCCAAACTATTGCCCACTCTCTCTCCAAACTACTGCCCACTCTCTCTCCAAACCACTGGGTACTCCCTCTCCAAACCACTGCCACTCTCTTTCCAATCCACTGCCCACTCTCTCTCTAAACCACTGCACACTCTCTCAAATCCACTGCGCACTCTCTATCAAAACCACTGCGCACTCCCTCTCCAAATGACTGCCACTCTCTTTCCAAACAACTGCCCACTCTCTCTCCAAACCACTGCCCACTGTGTCTCCAAATCACTGCCCACTCACTCTCCAAACCACTGCCCACATTCTCTCAAACCCACTGCGCACTCCCTCTCCAATTCACTGCCCACTATATCACAAACCCACTGCCCACTCCCTCTGCAAACCACTGCCCACTCTCTCTCCAATCCACTGCTCACTCTCTCTCCAAACCACTGCCCAATCTATCTCCAAATCCACTGCCCACTCTCTCTACAAATGACTGCCCACCCTCTCCCCAAACCACTGCCAACTCTCTCTCCAAACCACTGCACACTCTCTCTCCAAACCACTGCCCACTATCTCTCCAATCCACTGCTCACATTCTCTCCCAAACCATTATACACTGTCAATCCAAACCACTGCACACTCTCACTCCAAACCACTGCACACTCTCTCTCCAAACCACTGCGCACTCCCTCTCCAAACCACTGCGCACTCCCTCTCCAAACCACTGCCACTCTCTCTCTAAACCACTGCCCACTCTCTCTCCAAACCTCTGCGTACTCCCTCTTCAAACCACTGCCACTCTCTCCCCAAACCACTGCCCACTCTTTCTCTAAACCACTGCACGCTCTCTCTCAAAACTACTGCGCACTCCCTCTCTAAACCACTGCCACTCACTCTCCAAACCAATGCCCACTCTCTCTCGAAGCAACTGCCCACTGTCTCAGACATTCACTGCCCACTTTCTCTCCAAACCACTGCCCATTGTCTCTTCAATCCACTGTCCACACTCTCTCCAAACCACTGCCCACTCTCTCTCCAATCGACTGCCAACTCTCTCTCCAAACGACTGCCCACTCTCTCTCCAAATTACTGCCACTATCTCTTCAACCCACTGCCCACACTCTCTCTCCAAACCACTGCTCACACTCTCTCCAATCCACTGCTCACTCTCCCTTACAAACCATTATCCACTTTCACTCCAAACCACTGCACACTCTCTCTCCAAACCTCTGCTCACGATTGTCCAATCCACTGTCCACTGTCTCCCCAAATTACTGCGACTATCTCTCCAAACCACTGCACACTCTCTCCCCAAATTACTGCGACTATCTCTCCAAACCACTGCACACTCTCTCTCCAAACCACTGCTCACACTCTCTCCAATGCACTGAACACTGTCACTCCAAACCACTGCCCACTCTCTCTCCAAACCACTGCACACTGTCTCTCCAAACCACTGCCCACTATCTCGCCAAACCACTGCGCACTCCCTCTCCAAACCACCGCCCACTCTCTCTCAAAACCACTGCGCACTCCTTCTCCAAACCACTGCCACTCTCTCTCCAAGCCACTGGCCACTATCTCTCAAAACCATTGCCCATTCTCTCTCCCAAACCACTGCCCACTCTCTCTCCAAACCACTGCCCACACTCTCTCCAATCGACTGCCAACTCTCTCTACAATCGACTGCCCACTCTCTCTCCAAATTACTGCCACTATCTCTCCAAACCATTGCCCACTCTCTCTCCAAACTACTGCCCAATCTCTCTCCAAAACCACTGCTCACACTCTCGCCAAAGCAATGCCCACTCTCTCTCCAAATCACTGCCAACTCTCTCTCCATACCACTGCACACTCTCTCTCCAAACCACTGCTCACGCTCTCTCCAATCCACTGACCACTGCCTCTCCAAAACACTGCACACTCTCTCTCCAATCCACTGCCCACACTCTCCAATCCACTGCTCACTCTCTCTCCCAAACCATTCTCCACTGTCACTCCAAACCACTGACACTCTCTCTGCAAATCACTGCACACTCTCTATCCAAACCACTGCTCACACTCTCTCCAAACCACTGCCCAGCCTCTCTCCAATCGACTGCCAACTCTCTCTACAATCGATTGCCCACTCTCTCTCCAAATTACTTCCACTATCTCTCCAAACCACTGCCCACTCTCTCTCCAAACTACTGCCCAATCTCTCTCCAAAACCACTGCTCACACTCTCGCCAAACCACTGCCCACTCTCTCTCCAAACCACTGCCAACTCTCTCTCCAAACCACTGCACACTCTCTCTCCAAACCACTGCTCACGCTCTCTCCAATCCACTGACCACTGCCTCTCCAAACCACTGCAAACTCTCTCTCCAATTCACTGCCCACACTCTCTCGAATCCACTGCTCACTCTCTCTTCCAAACCATTCTCCACTGTCACTCCAAACCACTGCGCACTCTCTCTCCAAACCACTGCACACACTCTCTCCAAACCACTGCTCACACTCTCTCCAAACCACTGCCCACACTCTCTCCAATCGACTGCCAACTCTCTCTACAATCGATTGCCCACTCTCTCTCCAAATTACTGCCACTATCTCTCCAAACCACTGCCCACTATCTCTCCAAACCACTGCCCACTCTCTCTCCAAACTACTGCCCAATCTCTCTCCAAGACCACTGCTCACACTCTCGCCAAACCACTGCCCACTCTCTCTCCAAACCACTGCCAACTCTCTCTCCAAACCACTGCACACTCTCTCTCCAAACCACTGCTCACGCTCCCTCCAATCCAATGACCACTGTCTCTACAAACCACTGCACACTCTCTCTCCAATCCACTGCCCAAGCTCTCTCTCCAATCCACTGCTCACTCTCTCACCCAAACCATTATCCACTGTCACTCAATACCACTGCCCACTCTCTCTCCAAACCACTGCACACTGTCTCTCCAAACCACTGCCCACCCTCCCGCCAAACCACTGCGCACTCCCTTTCCAAACGACTGACACTCTCTCTCCAAACCACTGCCCACTCTCTCTCTAAACCACGGCACACTCTCTCTCAAAACTACTGCGCACTCCCTCTCCAAACCACTGCCACTCTCTCTCCAAGCCACTGCCAACTCTCTCTCAAATCCATTGCGGACCATCTCCAAACCACTGCCCACTGTCTCTCCAATCCACTGCCCACTCTCTCACCAAACCACTGCCCACTCTTCAAACCACAACCCACTCCCTCTCCAAACCTCTGCTCCCGATTCTCCAAACCACTGTCCACTGACTCTCCAAACAACTGCATAATCTCTCTCCAATCCACTGCCCACTCTCTCTCCAATCCACTGCCCATTCTCTCTCCAAACCACTGCTCACTCTCTCTCCCAAACCATTGTCCACTGTCTATCCAAACCACTGCCCACTCTCTCTCCAAACCACTGCACACTCTCTCTACAGACCACTGCACACTCTCTCTCCAAACTCCTGCCCACTTCCTCTCCAAACCGACTGCCACTCTTTTTCCAAACAACTGCCCACTCTCTCTCCAAACCACTGCCCACTGTGTCTCCAAATGACTGCCCACTCACTCTCCAAACCACTGCCCAAACTCTGCCATACCCACTGCGCACTCCCTCACCAATTCACTGCCCACTCTATCACAAATCCACTGTCCACTCTCTCTCCAAACCACTGCCAACTCTCTCGCCAAACCACTGCACACTCTCTCTCCAAACCACTGCTCACGCTCTCTCCAATTCACTGTCCACTGTCTCTCCAAACCACTGCACACTCTCTGTCCAATCCACTGCCACTCTCTCCCCAACGCACTGGCCACTCTCTCTCGAAACAACTGCCCACTGTCTCACACATCAACTGCCCACTCTCTCACCAAACAACTGCCCATTGTCTCTCCAATCCACTGTCCACACTCTCTCCAAACCACTGCCCACTCTCTCCCCAATCGACTTCCAACTCTCCCTCCAATAGACTGCCCACTCTCTCTCCAAATTACTGCCACTATCTCTTCAACCCACTGCGCACTCTCTCTCCAAACCAGTGCCCACTCTTCAAACCATTGCCCACTCTCTCTCCAAACCTCTTCTTACGATTCTCCAATCCCTGTCCACTGTCTCTCCAAACCACTGCACACTCTCTCTCCAATCCACTGCTCACTCTCTCACCCAAACCATTATCCACTGTCATTCCAAACCACTGCCCACTCCCTCTCCAAACCACTTCACACTCTCTCTCCAAACCACTGCTCACACTCTCTCCAAACCACTGTCCACACTCTCTCCAATCGACTGCCAACTCTCTCTCCAATCGACTGCCCACTCTCCCTCCAAATTACTGCGACTACCTCTCCAAACCACTGCCCACTCTCGCTCCAAAACCACTGCCCACTCTCTCTCCAAACCACTGCGCACTCTCTCTCCAAACCACTGCCCACTCTTCAAACCATTGCTCACTCTCTCTCCAAACCTCTGCTCACGATTCTCCAATCAACTGTCCACTGTCTCTCCAAACCACTGCGCACTCGCTCTCCAATCCACTGCCCACAGTCTCTCCAAACCACTGCCCACTCTTTCTCCAAACCACTGCGCACTCTCTCTCCAAACCACTGCCCACTCTCTCTCCAAATCCTGCCCACTCTCTCTCCAAACCACTGGGCACTCCCCCTCCAAACCACTGCCACTCTCTTTCCAAACCACTGCCCTCTCTCTCTCTAAACACCTGCACACTCTCTCTCAGAACCACTGCGCACTCCCTCTCCAAACGACTGCCACTCTTTTTCCAAACAACTGCCCACACTCTCTCCAAAACACTGCCCACTGTGTCACCAAATGACTGCCCACTCACTCTCCAAACGACTACCCACACTCTCTCAAACCCATTGCGCACTCCCTCACCAATTCACTGCCCACTCTATCTCAAAACCACTGCCCACTCTCTCTCCAATCCACTGCCCACTCTCTCTCCAAACCACTGAATAATCTCTCTCCAAAACCACTGCCCACTCTCTCTCCAAACCACTGAACACTCTCTCTCCAAACCACTGCTCACGCTCCCTCCAATCCAATGACCACTGTCTCTCCAAACCACTGCTCACACTCTCTCCAAACCACTGCCCACACTCTCTCCAATCAACTGCCAACTCTCTCTACAATCGATTGCCCACTCTCTCTCCAAATTACTGCCACTATCTCTCCAAACCACTGCCCACTATCTCTCCAAACCACTGCCCACTCTCTCTCCAAACTACTGCCCAATCTCTCTCAAAAACCACTGCTCACACTCTCGCCAAACCACTGCCCACTCTCTCTCCAAACCAATGCCAACTCTCTCTCCAAACCACTGCACACTCTCTCTCCAAACCACTGCTCACGCTCCCTCCAATCCAATGACCACTGTTTCTCCAAAACACTGCACACTCTCTCTCCAATCCACTGCCCACTCTCTGTCCAATCCACTGCTCACTCTCTCACCCAAACCATTATCCACTGTCACTCCATACCACTGCCCACTCTCTCTCCAAACCACTGCCCACCCTCTCGCCAAACCACTGCCCACTCTCTCTCCAATCCACTGCCCACTCTCTCTCAAACCACTGCGCACTCTTCATACCATTGCCCACTCTCTCTCCAAACCTCTGCTCACGATTCTGCAATCCACTGTCCACTGTCTCTCTCCAAACCATTGCCCACTCTCTCTCTAAACCACGGCACACTCCCTTTCCAAACGACTGACACTCTCTCTCCAAACCACTGCCCACTCTCTCTCTAAACCACGGCACACTCTCTCTCAAAACTACCGCGCACTCCCTCTCCAAACCACTGCCACTCTCTCTCCAAGCCACTGCCAACTCTCTCTCAAAACCATTGCCGACCATCTCCAAACCACTGCCCACTGTCTCTCCAATCCACTGCCCACTCTCTCACCAAACCACTGCCCACTCTTCAAACCACAACCCACTTCCTCTCCAAACCTCTGCTCACGATTCTCCAAACCACTGTCCACTGACTCTCCAAACAACTGCTTACTCTCTCTCCAATCCACTGCCCATTCTCTCTCCAAACCACTGCCCACCCTCTCGCCAAACCACTGCGCACTCCCTTTCCAAACGACTGACACTCTCTCTCCAAACCACTGCCCACTCTCTCTCTAAACCACGGCACACTCTCTCTCAAAACTACTGCGCACTCCCTCGCCAAACCACTGCCACTCTCTCTCCAAGCCGCTGCCAACTCTCTCTCAAAACCATTGCCGACCATCTCCAAACCACTGCCCACTGTCTCTCCAATCCACTGCCCACTCTCTCACCAAACCACTGCCCACTCTTCAAACCACAACCCACTTCCTCTCCAAACCTCTGCACACGATTCTCCAAACCACTGTCCACTGACTCTCCAAACAACTGCCCACTCTCTCTCCAATCCACTGCCCACTCTCTCTCCAATCCACTGCCCACTCTCTCTCCAATCCACTGCCCATTCTCTCTCCAAACCACTGCTCACTCTCTCTCCCAAACCATTGTCCACTGTCTCTCCAAACCACTGCCCACTCTCTCTCCAAACCACTGCGCACTCTCTCTACAGACCACTGCACACTCTCTCTCCAAACTCCTGCCCACTTTCTCTCCAAACCGACTGCCACTCTTTTTCCAAACAACTGCCCACTCTCTCTCCAAACCACTGCCCACTGTGTCTCCAAATGACTGCCCACTCACTCTCCAAACCACTGCCCAAACTCTCCCAAACCCACTGCGCACTCCCTCACCAATTCACTGCCCACTCTATCACAAATCCACTGTCCGCTCTCTCTCCAAACCACTGCCAACTCTCTCGCCAAACCACTGCACACTCTCTCTCCAAACCACTGCTCACGCTCTCTCCAATTCACTGTCCATTGTCTCTCCAAACCACTGCACACTCTCTGTCCAATCCACTGCCACTCTCTCCCCAACCCACTGGCCACTCTCTCTCGAAACAACTGCCCACTGTCTCACACATCAACTGCCCACTCTCTCACCAAACAACTGCCCATTGTCTCTCCAATCCACTGTCCACACTCTCTCCAAACCACTGCCCACTCTCTCTCCAATCGACTTCCAACTCTCTCTCCAATCGGCTGCCCACTCTCTCTCCAAATTACTGCCACTATCTCTTCAACCCACTGCGCACTCTCTCTCCAAACCAGTGCCCACTCTTCAAACCATTGCCCACTCTCTCTCCAAACCTCTTCTCACGATTCTCCAATCCCTGTCCACTGTCTCTCCAAACCACTGCACACTCTCTCTCCAATCCACTGCTCACTCTCTCACCCAAACCATTATCCACTGTCACTCCAAACCACTGCCCACTCCCTCTCCAAACCACTTCACACTCTCTCTCCAAACCACTGTCCACACTCTCTCCAATCGACTGCCAACTCTCTCTCCAATCGACTGCCCACTCTCTCTCCAAATTACTGCGACTATCTCTCCAAACCACTGCCCACTCTCGCTCCAAAACCACTGCCCACTCTCTTTCCAAACCACTGCGCACTCTCTCTCCAAACCACTGCCCACTCTTCAAACCATTGCTCACTCTCTCTCCAAACCTCTGCTCACGATTCTCCAATCAACTGTCCACTGTCTCTCCAAACCACTGCGCACTCGCTCTCCAATCCACTGCCCACAGTCTCTCCAAACCACTGCCCACTCTCTCTCCAAATCCTGCCCACTCTCTCTCCAAACCACTGCGCACTCTCTCTCCAAACCACTGCCCACTCTCTCTCCAAATCCTGCCCACTCTCTCTCCAAACCACTGGGCACTCCCGCTCCAAACCACTGCCACTCTCTTTCCAAACCACTGCCCTCTCTCTCTCTAAACAACTGCACACTCTCTCTCAAAGCCACTGCACACTCTCTCTCAGAACCACTGCGCAGTCCCTCTCCAAACGACTGCCACTCTTTTTCCAAACAACTGCCCACACTCTCTCCAAAACACTGCCCACTGTGTCACCAAATGACTGCCCACTCACTCTCCAAACCACTACCCACACTCTCTCAAACCCATTGCGCACTCCCTCACCAATTCACTGCCCACTCTATCACAAATCCACTGCCCACTCTCTCTCAAAACCACTGCCCACTCTCTCTCCAATCCACTGCCCACTCTCTCTCCAAACCACTGAATAATCTCTCTCCAAAACCACTGCCCACTCTCTCTCCAAACCACTGACCACTCTCTCTCCAAACCACTGCCAACTCTCTCTCCAAACCACTGCCCACTCTCTCTCCAATCCACTGCTCACTCTCTCTCCCAAACTATTATCCACTGTCACTCCAAACCCCTGCACACTCTCTCTCCAAACCACTGCACACTCTCTCTCCAAACCACTGCCCACTGTCTCGCCAAACCACTGCGCACTCCCTCTCCAAACCACTGCCACTCTCTCTCCAAACCACTGCCCACTCTCTCTCCAAACCTCTGCGCACTCCCTCTCCAAACCACTGCCACTCTCTCCCCAAATCCACGGCCCACTCTCTCTCAAAACCAATGCCCACTCTCTCTCCAATCCACTGTCCACTGTCTCTCCAAACCACTGCACACACTCTCTCCAATCCACTGCCCACTCTCTCTCCAATCCACTGCCCACTCTCTCTCCAAACCGCTGCCCAACCTCTCTCCAAAACCGCTGCTCCCTCTCTCGCCAAACCACAGCTCACTCTCTCTCCAAACCACTGCCCACTCTCTCTCCAAACAACTGCACACTCTCTCTCCAATCCACTGGTCACTCTCTCTCCAAGCCACTGCTCATTCTCTCTCCCAAACAATTATCCACTGTCACTCCAAACCACAGCCCACTCTCTCTCCAAACCACTGCCCAATCTCTCTCCAAAATCACTGCTCACGCTCTCGCGAAACCACTGCCCACTCTCTCTCCAAACCACTGCTCACTCTCTCACCCAAACCATTAACCATACTCCAAACTACTGCCCACTCCCTCTCCAAACCACTTCACACTCTCTCTCCAAATCACTGCTCACACTCTCTCCAAACCACTGTCCACACTCTCTCCAATCGACTGCCAACTCTCTCTCCAACCGACTGCCCACTCTCTCTCCAAATTACTGCGACTATCTCCCCAAACCACTGCTCGCTCTCGCTCCAAAACCACTGCCCACTCTCTCTCCAAACAACTGCGCACTCTCTCTCCAAACCAGTGCCCACTCTTCAAACCATTGCTCACTCTCTCTCCAAACCTCTGCTCACGATTCTCCAATCAACTGTCCACTGTCTCTCCAAACCACTGCGCACTCGCTCTCCAATCCACTGCCCACAGTCTCTCCAAACCACTGCCCACTCTCTATCCAAACCACTGCGCGCTCTCTCTCCAAACCACTGCCCACTCTCTCTCCAATCCACTGCCCACTCTCTCTCAAACCACTGCCCACTCTTCATACCATTGCCCACTCTCTCTCCAAACCTCTGCTCACGATTCTGCAATCCACTGTCCACTGTCTCTCCAAACCACTGCACACTCTCTCTCCAATCCACTGCCCTCTCTCTCTCCAATCCACTGCCCACTCTCTCTCCAAACCACTGCCCAATCTCTCTCCAAAACCGCTGCTCACGCTCTCGCCAAACCACTGGCCACTCTCTCTTAACTTTGCCCACTCTCTCTCCAAACCACTGCACACTCTCTCTCCAAACCACTGCTCACACTCTCTCCAATCCACTGACCACTGTCTCTCCAAACCAATGCACACTCTCTCTCCAATCCACTGCACACTCTCTCTCCAAACCACTGACCTTTCTCTCCCTAAACCACGGCACACTCTCTCTCAAAACTACTACGCACTCCCTCTCCAAACCACTGCCACTCTCTCTCCAAGCCGCTGCCCACTCTCTCTCAAAACGATTGCCGACCATCTCCAAATCACTGCCCACTGTCTCTCAATCCACTGCCCACTCTCTCTCCAAACCACTGCCCACTCTTCAAACCACTGCCCACTCCCTCTTCAAACCTCTGCTCACGATTCTCCAAACCACTGTTCTCTGACTCTCCAAACCACTGCCCACTCTCTCTCCAATCCACTGCCCATTCTGTCTTCCAAACCACTGCCCACTCTCTCTCCAAACCAGTGCTCACTCTCACTACCAAACCATTGTCCACTGTCTCTCCAAACCCCTGCCCACTCTCTCTCCAAACCACTGCGCTCTCTCTCTCCAAACCACTGCCCCCTCTCTCTCCAAACTACTGCCGACTATCTCTCCAAATCACTGCCCACTCTCTCTCCAATCCACTGCCCATTCTCTCTCCCAAAACACTGCCCACTCTCTTTCGAAACCACTGCTCACTCTCTTTCCCAAAGAATTTCCACTGTCACTCCAAACCACTGCCAACTCTCTCTCCAAACCACTGCACACTCTCTCTCCAAACTACTGCCCACTCTCTCGCCAAACCACTGCGCACTCCCTCTCCAAACCACTGCAACTCTCTCTCCAAACCACTGCCCACTCTCTCTCTAAACCACGGCACACTCTCTCTCAAAACTACAGCGCACTCCCTCTCCAAACCACTGCCATTCTCTCTCCAAGCCACTGCCCACTCTCTCTCAAAACCACTGCCGACCATCTCCAAACCACTGCCCACTGTCTCTCCAATCCACTGCCCACTCTCACTCCAAACCACTGCCCACTCTTCAAACCACTGCCCACTCACTCTCCAAACATCTGCTCACGATTCTCCAAATAACTGTCCACTGACTCTCGAAACCACTGCATACTCTCTCTCCAATCCACTGCCCACTCTCTCTCCAACTCACTGCCCACTCTCTCTCCAAACCACTGCCCAATCTCTCTCCAAAACCACTGCCCACTCTCTCTCCAAACCACTGCCCACTCTCTCTCCAAACCACTGCCCGCTCTCTCTCCAAACCACTGCACACTCTCTCTCCAAACCACTGCCCACTTTCTCTCCAAACCACTGCACACTCTCTCTCCAAACCGCTGCTCACGCTGTCTCCAATCCACTGACCACTGTCTCTCCAAACTACTGCACACTCTCTCTCCAATCCACTGCCCACTCACGCCCCAATCCACTGCTCACTCTCTCTCCCAAACCATTATTCACTGTCACGCCTAACCACTGCCCTCTCTCTCTCCAAATCACTGCACACTCTCTCTCCAAACCACTGCCCACACTCTCTCGAAACCACTCCCCACACTCTCTCCAATCGACTGCCAACTCTCTCTCCAATCAACTGCCCCCTCTCGCCCCAGATTACTGCCACTATCTCTCCAAATCACTGCCCACTCTCTGTCCAAAACCACTGCCCACTCTCTCTCCAAATCACTGTCCACTCACTCTCCAACCCACTGCCGACTCTCTCTCTCCAAACCACTGCGCAAACTCTCTCCAAAACCACTGCCTGCACTCTCTCCAAACCACTGCGCACTCTCTCTGCAAACCACTGCACACTCTCTCTCCAAACCACTGCCCACTCTCTCGCCAAACCACTGCGCACTCCCTCTCCAAACCACTGCCATTCTCTCTCCAAGGCACTGCCCACTCTCTCTCAAAACCACTGCCGACCATCTCCAAACCACTGCCCACTGTCTCTCCAATCCACTGCCCACTCTCACTCCAAACCACTGCCCACTCTTCAAACCACTGCCCACTCACTCTCCAAACATCTGCTCACGATTCTCCAAATAACTGTCCACTGACTCTCGAAACCACTGCATACTCTCTCTCCAATCCACTGCCCACTCTCTCTCCAACTCACTGCCCACTCTCTCTCCAAACCACTGCCCAATCTCTCTCCAAAACCACTGCCCACTCTCTCTCCAAACCACTGCCCACTCTCTCTCCAAACCACTGTCCGCTCTCTCTCCAAACCACTGCACACTCTCTCTCCAAACCACTGCCCACTTTCTCTCCAAACCACTGCACACTCTCTCTCCAAACCGCTGCTCACGCTGTCTCCAATCCACTGACCACTGTCTCTCCAAACTACTGCACACTCTCTCTCCAATCCACTGCCCACTCACGCCCCAATCCACTGCTCACTCTCTCTCCCAAACCATTATTCACTGTCACGCCTAACCACTGCCCTCTCTCTCTCCAAATCACTGCACACTCTCTCGCCAAACCACTGTGCACTCCCTCTCCAAACCACAGCCACTGTCTCTCCAAAGCACTGCCCACTCTCTCTCCAAACCACTGCGCACTCCCTCTCCAAACCACTGCCACTCTCTCCCCAAACCACCGCCCACTCTCTCTCTAAATCACTGCACGCCCTCTCTCAAAACTACTGCGCACTCCCTCTCTAAACCACTGCCACTCTCTCTCCAAACCAATTCCCACTCTCTCTCGAAACAACTGCCCACTCTTTCACACATCCACTGCCCACTATCTCTCCAAACCACTGCCCATTGGCTCTCCAAACTACTGGCCACACTCACTCCAATCCACTGTCCACACTCTCTCCAAATCACTGCCCACTCTCTCTCCAAATTACTGCCATTATCTCTCCAAACAAATGCCCACTCTCTCTCCAAAACCACTGCGCACTCTCTCTCCAAACCTCTGCGTACATTCTCTCCAAACCACTGCCCACTCTTCAAACCATTGCCCACTCTCTCTCCAAATCTCTGCTCACGATTCTGCAATCCACTGTCCACTGTCTCTCCAAACCACTACACAGTCTCTCTCCAATCCACTGCCCTCTCTCTCTCCAATCCACTGCCCACTCTCTCTCCAAACCACTGCCCAATCTCTCTCCAAAACCACAGCTCACGCTCTCCCCAAACCACTGCCCACTCTCTCTCCAAACTTTGCCCACTCTCTCTCCAAACCACTGCACACTCTCTCTCCAAACCACTGCTCATGCTCTCTCCAATCCACTGAACACTGTCTCTCCAAACCACTGCACACTCTCTCTCCAATCCACTGCCCACTCTCTCTCCAATCCACTGCTCACTCTCTCACCCAAACCATTATCCACTGTCACACCAATCCACTGCCCACTCTCTCTCCAAATCACTGCGCACTCTCTCTCCAAACCACTGCCACTCTCTCTCCAAACCACTGACCACTCTCTCCCTAAACCACGGTACACTCTCTTTCAAAACTACTGCGCACTCCCTCTCCAAACAACTGCCACTCTCTCTCCAAGCCGCTGCCCACTCTCTCTCAAAACGATTGCCGACCATCTCCAAACCACTGACCACTGTCTCTCAATCCACTGCCCACTCTCTCTCCAAACCACTGCCCACTCTTCAAACCACTGCCCTCTCCCTCTTCAAACCTCTGCTCACGATTCTCCAAACCACTGTTCTCTGACTCTCCAAACCACTGCCCAATCTCTCTCCAATCCACTGCCCATTCTCTCTCCCAAACCACTGCCCACTCTCTCTCCAATACTCTGCCCGCTCTCACTCCAAACCACTGCCCACCCTTCAAACCACTGCCCACTCTCTCTCCAAACCCCTGCTGACGATTCTCCAAACAACTGTCCACTGACTCTCCAAACCACTGCATACTCTCTCTCCAGTCCACTGCCCACTCCCTCTCCAACCCACTGCCCACTCCCTCTCCAAACCACTGCCCAATCTCTCTCCAAAACCACTGCCCACTCTCTCTCCAAACCACTGCCCACTCTCTCTCCAAACCACTGCCCGCTCTCTCTCCAAAACACTGCACACTCTCTCTCCAAACCACTGCTCACGCTGTCACCAATCCACTGACCACTGTCTCTCCAAACCACTGCACACTCTCTCTCCAATCCACTGCCCACTCTCTCCCCAATCCACTGCTCACTCTCTCTCCCAAACCATTATCCACTGTCACGCCAAACCAGTGGCCACTCTCTCTCCAAACCACTGCCCACACTCTCTCCAATCGACTGCCAACTCTCTCTCCAATCGACTGCCCCCTCTCTCCCCAAATTACTGCCACTATCTCTCCAAATCACTGCCCACTCTCTATCCAAAACCACTGCCCACTCTCTCTCCAAACCACTGCGCACTCTCTCTCCAAAAAACTGCCCAATCTCTCTCCAAAGCCACTGCCCACTCTCTCTCCAAACCACTGCCCACTCTCTCTCCAAACCACTTCCAACTATCTCTCCAAACCACTGTACACTCTCTCTCCAATCCACTGCCAACTCTCACTTCAATCCACTGCTCACTCTCTCTCCCAAACCATTATCCAATGTCACTCCAAAACACTGCACACTTTCTCTCCAAACCACTGCACACTCTCCCTTAAAACCACTGCCCACTCTCTCACCAAACCACTCCGTACTCCCTCTCCAACCCACTGCCACTCTCTCTCCAAACCCCTGCCCACTCTCTCTCCAAACCACTGCGCACTCCCTCTCCAAACAACAGCCACCCTCTTCCCAAACCACTGCCCACTCTCTCCCTAAACCACTGCCCGCTCTCTCTCAAAACTACTGCGCACTCCCTCTCTAAACCACTGCAACTCTCTCCCCAAACCAATGCCCACTCTCTCTCGAAACTACTGCCCACTCTCTCACACATGCACTGTCCACACTCTCTCGAAACGACAGCCCACTCTCTCTCCAATCGACAGCCAACTCTCTCTCCAATCGACTGCCCACTCTCTCTCCAAAACCACTGCCCACTCTCTCTCCAAAACTCTGCGCACTCTCTCTCCAAACCACTGCCCATTCTTCAAACCATTGCCCACTCTCTCTCCAAACCTCTGCTCACGATTCGCCAACCCACTGTTCACTGCCTCTCCAAACCAGTGCACACTCTCTCTCCAATCCACTGGCCACTCTCTCTCCAATCCTCTGCCCACTCTCTCTCCAAACCACTGCCAATCTCTCTCCAAAAGCACTGCTCACGCTCTCGCCAAAACACTGCACACTCTCATCCAAACCATTGCTCACGCTCTCTCCAATCCACTGACCACTGTCTCTCCAAACCACTTCACACTCTCTCTCCAATCAACTGCTCACTCTCTCACCCAAACCATTATCCACTGTCACTCCAAACCACTGTCCACTCTCTCTCCAAACCACTGCTCACGCTCTCTCCAATCCACTGACCACTGTCTCTCCAAACCACTTCACACTCTCTCTCCAATCAACTGCTCACTCTCTCTCCCAAACCATTATCCACTGTAACTCAAAACCACTGCGCACTCCCTCTCCAAACGACTGCCACTCTCTTTCCAAGCAACTGCCCACTCTCTCTCCAAACCACTGCCCACTTTGTCTCCAAATCGCTGCCCACTCACTCTCCAAACCACTGCCCACACTCTGTCAAACCCACTGCGCACTCCCTCTCCAATTCACTGCACACTCTATCACAAATCCACTGCCCACTCTCTCTGCATACCCCACTGCCCACTCTCTCTCCAATCCACTGCCCAATCTCTCTCCAAACCACTGCACAATCTCTCTCCAAAACCACTGCACACTCTCTCTCCAAACCACTGCCCATTGTCTCTCCAAGCTACTGGCCACACTCACTCCAATCCACTGTGTACACTCTCTCCAAATCACTGCCCACTCTCTCTTCAATAGACTGCCAACTCTCTCTCCAATCGACTGCCCACTCTCTCTCCAAATTACTGCCACTATCTCTCCAAACCACTGCCCACTCTCTCTCCAAAACCACTGCCCACTCTCTCTCCAAACCTCTGCGCACATTCTCTCCAAACCACTGCCCACTCTTCATACCATTGCCCACTCTCTCTCCAAACCTCTGCTCACGATTCTGCAATCCACTGTCCACTGTCTCTCCAAACCACTGCACACTCTCTCTCCAATCCACTGCCCAATCTCTCTCCAAAACCACTGCTCAGGCTCTCGCCAAACCACTGGCCACTCTCTCTTAACTTTGCCCACTCTCTCTCCAAACCACTGCACACTCTCTCTCCAAACCACTGCTCACATTCTCTCCAATCCACTGACCACTGTCTCTCCAAACCAATGCACACACTCTCTCCAATCCACTGCGCACTCTCTCTCCAAACCACTGACCTCTCTCTCCCTAAACCACGGCACACTCTCTCTCAAAACTACTGCGCACTCCCTCTCCAAACCACTGCCACTCCCTCTCCAAGCCGCTGCCCACTCTCTCTCAAAACGATTGCCGACCATCTCCAAATCACTGCCCACTGTCTCTCAATCCACTGCCCACTCTCTCTCCAAACCACTGCCCACTCTTCAAACCACTGCCCACTCCCTCTTCAAACCTCTGCTCAAGATTCTCCAAACCACTGCCCACTCTCTCTCCAAACTACTGCTCACTCTCACTACCAAACCATTGTCCACTGTCTCTCCAAACCCCATGTCCACTCTCTCTCCAAACCACTGCGCTCTCTCTCTCCAAACCACTGCACACTCTCTCCAAACTACTGCCCACTCTCTCTCCTAATCACAGCCCACTCTCTCTCCAATCCACTGCCCATTCTCTCTCCCAAACCACTGCCCACTCTCTTTCGAAACCACTGCTCACTCTCTTTCCCAAAGAATTTCCACTGTCACTCCAAACCACTGCCCACTCTCTCTCCAAACCACTGCACACTCTCTCTCCAAACCACTGCCCACTCTCTCGTTAAACCACTGCGCACTCCCTCTCCAAACCACTGCCACTCTCTCTCCAAACCACTGCCCTCTCGCTCTCTAAACCACGGCACACTCTCTCTCAAAACTACAGCGCACTCCCTCTCCAAACCACTGCCATTCTCTCTCCAAGCCACTGCCCACTCTCTCTCAAAACCACTGCCGACCATCTCCAAACCACAGCCCACTGTCTCTCCAATCCACTGCCCACTCTCACTCCAAACCACTGCCCACTCTTCAAACCACTGCCCACTCACTCTCCAAACATCTGCTCACGATTCTCCAAACAACTGTCCACTGACTCTCGAAACCACTGCATACTCTCTCTCCAATCCACTGCCCACTCTCTCTCCAACCCACTGCCCACTCTCTCTCCAAACCACTGCCAAATCTCTCTCCAAAACCACTGCCCACTCTCTCTCCAAACCACTGCCCACTCTCTCTCCAAACCACTGCCCGCTCTCTCTCCAAACCACTGCACACTCTCTCTCCAAACCACTGCCCACTTTCTCTCCAAACCACTGCACACTCTCTCTCCAAACCGCTGCTCACGCTGTCTCCAATCCACTGACCACTGTCTCTCCAAACCACTGCACACTCTCTCACCAATCCACTGCCCACTCTCGCCCCAATCCACTGCTCACTCTCTCTCCCAAACCATTATTCACTGTCACGCCTAACCACTGCCCTCTCTCTCTCCAAATCACTGCACACTCTCTCTCCAAACCACTGCCCACACTCTCTCGAAACCACTCCCCACACTCTCTCCAATCGACTGCCAACTCTCTCTCCAATCAACTGCCCCCTCTCGCCCCAGATTACTGCCACTATCTCTCCAAATCACTGCCCACTCTCTGTCCAAAACCACTGCCCACTCTCTCTCCAAATCACTGCCCACTCACTCTCCAACCCACTGCCGACACTCTCTCTCCAAACCACTGCGCAAACTCTCTCCAAAACCACTGCCTGCACTCTCTCCAAACCACTGCCCACTCTCTCGCCAAACCACTGTGCACTCCCTCTCCAAACCACTGCCACTCTCTCTCCAAACCACTGCCCACTCTCTCTCCAAACCACTGCGCACTCCCTCTCCAAACCACTGCCACTCTCTCCCCAAACCACTGCCCACTCTCTCTCTAAATCACTGCACACTCTCTCTCAAAACTACTGCGCATTCCCTCTAAAAACAACTGCCACTCTCTCTCCAAACCAATTCCCACTCTCTCTCGAAACAACTGCCCACTCTCTCACACATGCACTGTCCACACTCTCTCGAAACGACAGCCCACTCTCTCTCCAATCGACTGCCAACTCTCTCTCCAATCGACTGCCCACTCTCTCTCCAAAACCACTGCCCACTCTCTCTCCAAAACTCTGCGCACTCTCTCTCCAAACCACTGCCCATTCTTCAAACCATTGCCCACTCTCTCTCCAAACCTCTGCTCACGATTCGCCAACTCACTGTTCACTGCCTCTCCAAACCAGTGCACACTCTCTCTCCAATCCACTGGCCACTCTCTCTCCAATCCTCTGCCCACTCTCTCTCCAAACCACTGCCAATCTCTCTCCAAAAGCACTGCTCACGCTCTCGCCAAACCACTGCACACTCTCATCCAAACCATTGCTCACGCTCTCTCCAATCCACTGACCACTGTCTCTCCAAACCACTGCACACTCTCTCTCCAATCCACTGCCCACTCTCTCTACAATTCACTGCTCACTCTCTCACCCAAACCATTATCCACTGTCACTCCAAACCACTGTCCACTCTCTCTCCAAACCACTGCTCACGCTCTCTCCAATCCACTGACCACTGTCTCTCCAAACCACTTCACACTCTCTCTCCAATCAACTGCTCACTCTCTCTCCCAAACCATTATCCACTGTAACTCAAAACCACTGCGCACTCCCTCTCCAAACGACTGCCACTCTCTTTCCAAGCAACTGCCCACTCTCTCTCCAAACCACTGCCCACTTTGTCTCCAAATCGCTGCCCACTCACTCTCCAAACCACTGCCCACACTCTGTCAAACCCACTGCGCACTCCCTCTCCAATTCACTGCACACTCTATCACAAATCCACTGCCCACTCTCTCTGCAAACCACTGCCCACTCTCTCTCCAATCCACTGCCCAATCTCTCTCCAAACCACTGCACAATCTCTCTCCAAAACCACTGCACACTCTCTCTCCAAACCACTGCCCATTGTCTCTCCAAGCTACTGGCCACACTCACTCCAATCCACTGTGTACACTCTCTCCAAATCACTGCCCACTCTCTCTTCAATAGACTGCCAACTCTCTCTCCAATCGACTGCCCACTCTCTCTCCAAATTACTGCCACTATCTATCCAAACCACTGCCCACTCTCTCTCCAAAACCACTGCCCACTCTCTCTCCAAACCTCTGCGCACATTCTCTCCAAACCACTGCCCACTCTTCATACCATTGCCCACTCTCTCTCCAAACCTCTGCTCACGATTCTGCAATCCACTGTCCACTGTCTCTCCAAACCACTGCACACTCTCTCTCCAATCCACTGCCCAATCTCTCTCCAAAACCACTGCTCAGGCTCTCGCCAAACCACTGGCCACTCTCTCTTAACTTTGCCCACCCTCTCTCCAAACCACTGCACACTCTCTCTCCAAACCACTGCTCACATTCTCTCCAATCCACTGACCACTGTCTCTCCAAACCAATGCACACACTCTCTCCAATCCACTGCACACTCTCTCTCCAAACCACTGACCTCTCTCTCCCTAAACCACGGCACACTCTCTCTCAACACTACTGCGCACTCCCTCTCCAAATCACTGCCACTCTCTCTCCAAGCCGCGGACCACTCTCTCTCAAAACGATTGCCGACCATCTCCAAATCACTGCCCACTGTCTCTCAATCCACTGCCCACTCTCTCTCCAAACCACTGCCCACTCTTCAAACCACAGCCCACTCCCTCTTCAAACCTCTGCTCACGATTCTCCAAACCACTGTTCTCTGACTCTCCAAACCACTGCCCACTCTCTCTCCAATCCACTGCCCATTCTCTCTTCCAAACAACTGCCCACTCTCTCTCCAAACCACTGCTCACTCTCACTACCAAACCATTGTCCACTGTCTCTCCAAACCCCATGCCCACTCTCTCTCCAAACCACTGCGCTCTCTCTCTCCAAACCACTGCACACTCTCTCTCCAAACTACTGCCCACTCTCTCTCCAAATCACTGCCCACTCTCTCTCCAATCCACTGCCCATTCTCTCTCCCAAACCACTGCCCACTCTCTTTCGAAACCACTGCTCACTCTCTTTCCCAAAGAATTTCCACTGTCACTCCAAACCACTGCCCACTCTCTCTCCAAACCACTGCACACTCTCTCTCCAAACCACTGCCCACTCTCTCGCCAAACCACTGCGCACTCCCTCTCCAAACCACTGCCACTCTCTCTCCAAACCACTGCCCTCTCTCTCTCTAAACCACGGCACACTCTCTCTCAAAACTACAGCGCACTCCCTCTCCAAACCACTGCCATTCTCTCTCCAAGCCACTGCCCACTCTCTCTCAAAACCACTGCCGACCATCTCCAAACCACAGCCCACTGTCTCTCCAATCCACTGCCCACTCTCACTCCAAACCACTGCCCACTCTTCAAACCACTGCCCACTCACTCTCCAAACATCTGCTCACGATTCTCCAAACAACTGTCCACTGACTCTCGAAACCACTGCATACTCTCTCTCCAATCCACTGCCCACTCTCTCTCCAACCCACTGCCCACTCTCTCTCCAAACCACTGCCAAATCTCTCTCCAAAACCACTGCCCACTCTCTCTCCAAACCACTGCCCACTCTCTCTCCAAACCACTGCCCGCTCTCTCTCCAAACCACTGCACACTCTCTCTCCAAACCACTGCCCACTTTCTCTCCAAACCACTGCACACTCTCTCTCCAAACCGCTGCTCACGCTGTCTCCAATCCACTGACCACTGTCTCTCCAAACCACTGCACACTCTCTCACCAATCCACTGCCCACTCTCGCCCCAATCCACTGCTCACTCTCTCTCCCAAACCATTATTCACTGTCACGCCTAACCACTGCCCTCTCTCTCTCCAAATCACTGCACACTCTCTCTCCAAACCACTGCCCACACTCTCTCGAAACCACTCTCCACACTCTCTCCAATCGACTGCCAACTCTCTCTCCAATCAACTGCCCCCTCTCGCCCCAGATTACTGCCACTATCTCTCCAAATCACTGCCCACTCTCTGTCCAAAACCACTGCCCACTCTCTCTCCAAATCACTGCCCACTCACTCTCCAACCCACTGCCGACACTCTCTCTCCAAACCACTGCGCAAACTCTCTCCAAAACCACTGCCTGCACTCTCTCCAAACCACTGCGCACTCTCTCTCCAAACCACTGCACACTCTCTCTCCAAACCACTGCCCACTCTCTCGCCAAACCACTGTACACTCCCTCTCCAAACCACTGCCTCTCTCTCTCCAAACCACTGCCCACTCTCTCTCCAAACCACTGCGCACTCCCTCTCCAAACCACTGCCACTCTCTCCCCAAACCACTGCCCACTCTCTCTCTAAATCACTGCACACTCTCTCTCAAAACTACTGCGCATTCCCTCTAAAAACAACTGCCACTCTCTCTCCAAACCAATTCCCAGTCTCTCTCGAAACAACTGCCCACTCTTTCACACATCCACTGCCCGCTATCTCTCCAAACCACTGCCCATTGGCTCTCCAAACTACTGGCCACACTCACTCCAATCCACTGTCCACACTCTCTCCAAATCACTGCCCACTCTCTCTCCAATAGACTGCCAACTCTCTCTACAAATTACTGCCACTATCTCTCCAAACAAATGCCCACTCTCTCTCCAAAACCACTGCCCACTCTCTCTCCAAACCTCTGCGTACACTCTCTCCAAACCACTGCCCACTCTTCAAACCATTGCCCACTCTCTCTCCAAATCTCTGCTCACGATTCTGCAATCCACTGTCCACTGTCTCTCCAAACCTCTGCACACTCTCTCTCCAATCCACTGCCCACTGTCTCTCCAATCCACTGCCCACTCTCTTTCCAAACCACTGCCCAATCTCTCTCCAAAACCACCGCTCACGCTCTCGCCAAACCACTGCCCACTCTCTCTCCAAACTTTGCCCACTCTCTCTCCAAACCACTGCAAATTCTCTCTCCAAACCACTGCTCACGCTCTCTCCAATCCACTGACCACTGTCTCTCCAAACCACTGCACACTCTCTCTCCAATCCACTGCCCACTCTCTCTCCAATCCACTGCTCACTCTCTCACCCAAACCATTATCCACTGTCACTCCAAACCACTACCCATTCTCTCTCCAAACCACTGCACACTCTCTCTCCAAACCACTGCCACTCTCTCTCCAAACCACTGCCCACTCTCTCTCAAAACCACTGCCCATTCTTCAAACCATTGCCCACTCTCTCACCAAACCTCTGCTCACGATTCTCCAATCAACTGTCCACTGTCTCTGCAAAACACTGCGCATTCTCTCTCCAATCCACTGCCCACTCTCTCTCCAAACCCCAGCGCAATCTCTCTCCAAAACCACAGCCCACTCTCTCTCCAAACCACCGCCCACTCTCTCTCCAAACCACTGCACACTCTCTCTCCAAACCACTGCTCACGCTCTCTCCAATCCACTGACCACTGTCACTCCAAACCACTGCACACTCTCTCTCCAATCCACTGCCCACTCTCTCTCCGATCCACTGCTCACACTCTCACCCAAACCATTATCCACTGTCACTCCAAACCACTGCCCACTCTCTCTCCAACCCACTGCACACTCAATCGCCAAACCACTGCGCACTCCCTCTCCAAACCACTGCCACTCTCTCTCCAAACCACTGACCACTCTCTCTCTAAACCACGGCACACTCTCTCTCAAAACTACTGCGCACTCCCTCTCCAAACCTCTGCTCACGATTCTCCAAACCACTGTTCACTGAATCTCCAAACCACTGCATACTCTCTCTCCAATCCACTGCCCACTCTCTCTCCAATCCACTGCCCATTCTCTCTCCCAAACCACTGCCCACTCTCTCTCCAAACCACTGCTCCCTCTCTCTCCCAAACCATTGTCCACTGTCTCTCCAAACCACTGCCCACTCTCTCTCCAAACCACTGCGCCCTTTCTCTCCAAACCACTGCCCATTCTCTCTCCTAACCACTGGGCACTCCCTCTCCAAACCACTGCCAGTCTCTTTCCAAACCACTGCCCACTCTCTCTCTAAACAACTGCAAATTCTCTCTCCAAATCCACTGCCCACTCTCTCTCCAAACCACTGCCCACTCTCTCTCCAAACCACTTCCAACTATCTCTCCAAACCACTGCACACTCTCTCTCCAAAAACACTGCCAACTCTCTCTTCAATCCACTGCTCACTCTCTCTCCCAAACCATTATTCACTGTCACTCCAAAACAATCCACACTTTCTCTCTAAACCACTGCACACTCTCCCTCCAAACTACTGCCCACTCTCTCGCCAAACCACTCCGCACTCCCTCTCCAACCCACTGCCACTCTCTCTCCAAACCCCTGCCCACTCTCTCTCCAAACCACTGCGCACTCCCTCTCCAAACAACAGCCACTCTCTTCCCAAACCACTGCCCACTCTCTCCCTAAACCACTGCCCGCTCTCTCTCAAAACTACTGCGCACTCCCTCTCTAAACCACTGCAACTCTCTCCCCAAACCAATGCCCACTCTCTCCCGAAACAACTGCCCACTCTCTCACACATCCACTGCCCACTGTCTCTCAAAACCACTGCCCATTGTCTCTCCAAACCAGTGGCCACACTCACTGCAATCCACTGTCCACACTCTCTCCAAACCACTGCCCACTCTCTCTCCAATCGACTGCCAACTCTCTCTCCAATCGACTGCCCACTCTCTCTCGAAATCCACTGCCCACTCTCTCTTGAAAACTCTGCGCACTCTCTCTCCAAACCACTGCCCATTCTTCAAACCATTGCCCACTCTCTCTCCAAACCTCTGCTCACGATTCTCCAACCCACTGTCCACTGCCTCTCCAAACCACTGCACACGCTCTCTCCAATCGACTGCCAACTCTCTCTCCATCGACTGCCCACTCTCTCTCGAAAACCACTGCCCACTCTCTCTCCAATCCTCTGCCCACTCTCTCTCCAAACCACTGCTCAATCTCTCTCAAAAAGCACTGCTCACGCTCTCGCCAAACCACTGCACACTCTCATCCAAACCATTGCTCACGCTCTCTCCAATCCACTGACCACTGTCTCTCCAAATCACTGCCAACTCTCTCTCCAATCGACTGCCCACTCTCTCTCCAAATTACTGCCACAATCTCTCCAAACAAATGCCCACTCTCTCTCCAATCCACTGACCACTGTCTCTCCAAACCACTGCACACTCTCTCTCCAATCCACTGCCCACTGTCACTCCAATCCACTGCCCACTCTCTTTCCAAACCACTGCCCAATCTCTCTCCAAAACCACCGCTCACGCTCTCGCCAAACCACTGCCCACTCTCTCTCCAAACTTTGCCCACTCTCTCTCCAAACCACTGCACACTCTCTCTCCAAACCACTGCTCACGCTCTCTCCAATCCACTGACCACTGTCTCTCCAAACCACTGCCCACTCTCTCTCCAAACCACTGCACACTCTCTCTCCAAACCACTGCCACCCTCTCTCAAAACCACTGCCCACTCTCTCTCCAAACCTCTGCTCACGATTCTCCAATCAACTGTCCACTGTCTCTGCAAATCACTGCGCATTCTCTCTCCAATCCACTGCCCACTCTCTCTCCGAACCACAGCGCAATTTCTCTCCAAAACCACAGACCACTCTCTCTCTAAACCACTGCCCACTCTCTCTCCTAACCACTGCACACTCTCTCTCCAAACCACTGCTCACGCTCTCTCCAATCCACTGACCACTGTCACTCCAAACCACTGCACACTCTCTCTCCAATCCACTGCCCACTCTCTCTCCGATCCACTGCTCACTCTCTAACCCAAATCATTATCCACTGTCACTCCAAACCACTGCCCACTCTCTCTCCAACCCACTGCACACTCTCTCGCCAAACCACTGCGCACTCCCTCTCCAAACCACTGCCACTCTCTCTCCAAACCACTGACCACTCTCACTCTAAACCACGGCACACTCTCTCTGAAAACTACTGCGCACTCCCTCTCCAAACCACTGCAACTCTCTCTCCAAGCCACTGCCCACTCTCTCTCAAAACCATTGCCGAACATCTCCAAACCACTGCCCACTCCCTCTCCAAACCTCTGCTCACGATTCTCCAAACCACTGTTCACTGAATCTCCAAACCACTGCATACTCTCCCTCCAATTCACTGCCCACTCTCTCTCCAATCCACTGCCCATTCTCTCTCCCAAACCACTCCCCACTCTCTCTCCAAAACACTGCTCCCTCTCTCTCCCAAACCATTGTCCACTGTCTCTCCAAACCACTGCCCACTCTCTCTCCAAACCACTGCGCACTTTCTCTCCAAACCACTGCCCATTCTCTCTCCAAACCACTGGGCACTCCCTCTCCAAACCACTGCCAGTCTCTTTCCAAACCACTGCTCACTCTCTCTCAAAACCACTGCGCACTCTCTCTCAAATCCACTGCGCACTCCCACTCCAAACGACTGCCACTCTCTTTCCAAACAACTGCCCACTCTCTCTCCAAACCACTGCCCACTGTGTCTCCAAATCACTGCCCACTCAATCTCTCCAAACCACAGCCCACACTCTCTCAAAACCACTGCACACTCTCTCTCCAAACCACTGCACACTCTCTTTCCAAACCACTGCCCACTCTCTTGCCAAACCACTGCCCACTCTCTCTCCAAACCACTGCGCACTCCCAACTCAAACCACTGCCACTCTCTCCTCAAACCACTGTCCACTCTCTCTCTAAACCACTGCACGCTCTCTCTCAAAACTACTGCGCACTACCTCTCTAAACCACTGCCACTCTCTCTCAAAACAACTGCCCACTCTCTCACACATCCACTGCCCACTCTCTCTCCAAACCACTGCCCATTGTCTCTCCAATCCACTGGACACACTCACTCCAATCCACAGCCCACTCTTCAAACCATTGCCCACTCTCTCTCCAAACCTCTGCTCACGATTCTCCAATACACTGCCGACTCTCTCTCCAATCCACTGCCCACTCTCTCTCCAAACCACTGCCCAATCTTTCTCCAAAACCACTGCTCACGCTCTCGCCAACTCACTGCCCACTCTCTCTCCAAACCACTGCCCACTCGCTCTCTCCAAACCACTGCACACTCTCTCTCCAAACCACTGCTCACGCTCTCTCCAATCCACTGACCACTGTCTCTCCAAACCACTGCCCACTCTCTCTCCAATCCACTGCCCACTCTCTCCAATACACTGCTCACTCTCTCTCCCAAGCCATTATCCACTGTCACTACATACCACTGCCCACTCTCTCTCCAAACCACTGCACACTCTCTCTCCAAACCACTGCTCACACTCTCTCCAAACAACTGCCCACACTCTCTCCAATCGACTGCCAACTCTCTCTCCAATCGACTGCCCACTCTCTCTCCAAATTACTGCCACTATCTCTCCAAACCACTGCCCACTCTTTCTCCAAAACCACTACCCACTCATTCTCCAAACCACTGCGCACTCTCTCTCCAAACCAGTGCCCACTCTTCTAACAATTGCCCACTCTCTCTCCAAAGCTCTGCTCACGATTCTCCAATCAACTGTCCACTGTCTCTCCAAACCACTGCACACTCTCTCTCCAATCCACTGCCCACTCTCTCTCCAATCCAATGCCCACTCTCTCTCCAAACCACTGCCCAATCTCTCTCCAAAACCACTGCCCACTCTCTCTCCAAACCACTGCCCACTCTCTCTCCAAACCACTGCCCAATCTCTCGCCAAACCACTGCACACTCTCTTTCCAAACCACTGCTCACGCTCTCTCTAATCCACTGACCACTGTCTCACCAAACCACTGCACACTCTCTCTGCAATCCACTGCCCACTCTCTCTCCAATCCACTGCTCACTCTCTCACCCATACAATTATCCACTGTCACTCTAAACCACTGCCCACTCTCTCTCCAAACCACTGCACACTCTCTCTCCAAACGACTGCCCACTCTCTCGCCAAACCACTGCGCACTCCCTCTCCAAACCACTGCCACTCTCTCTCCAGACCACTGCCCACTCTCTCTGTAAACCACGGCACACTCTCTCTCAAAACTACTGCCCATTCTCTCTCCAAACAACTGCCCATTGTCTCTCTGTCCACTCTCTCTCCAATCGACTGCCCACTCTGTCTACAAATTACTGCCACTATCTCTACAAACCACTGCCCACTCTCTCTCCAATCCACTGTCCACTCCATCCCCAATACACTGCCCTCTCTGCCTCCAAGCCACTGCGCACTCTCTCTCAAAACCATTGCCGACCATCTCGAAATCACCGCCCACTCTCTCTCCAAACAACTGCCCACTGTCTCTCCAATCCACTGCCCACTCTCTCTCCAATCTACTGCTTACTCTCTCCCAAACCACTGCCCAATCTCTCTCCAAACCACTGCCCAATCTCTCCCCAAACAACTGCCCATTGTCTCTCCAATCCACTGGCCACTCTCTCTCCAATCCTCTGTCCACACTCTCTCCAATCCACTGCCCACTCTCTCTCCAATCGACTGCCCACTCTTTCTCCAATCCACTGCCCTCTCTCTCTCCAAGCCACTGCCCACTCTCTCTCAAAACCAGTGCCGACCATCTTGAAATCACTGCCCACTCTCTCTCCAAGCCACTGCCCACTCTCTCTCAAAACCATTGCCGACCATCTGGAAATCACTGCCCACTCTTTCTCCAAACCACTGCCCACTGTCTCTCCAATCCACTGCCCACTCTCTCTCCAATCCACTGCCCACTCTCTCTCCAAACCACTGCCCAATCTTTCTCCAAAACCACTGCTCACGCTCTCGCCAAACCACTGCCCACTCTCTCTCCAAACCACTGCCCACTCTCTCTCTCTCCAAACCACTGCACACTCTCTCTCCAAACCACTGCTCACGCTCTCTCCAATCCACTGACCACTGTCTCTCCAAACCACTGCACACTCTCTCACCAATCCACTGCCCACTCTCTCCAATACACTGCTCACTCTCTCTCCCAAGCCATTATCCACTGTCACTACATACCACTGCCCACTCTCTCTCCAAACCACTGCACACTCTCTCTCCAAACCACTGCTCATACTCTCTCCAAACCACTGCCCACACTCTCTCCAATCGACTGACAACTCTCTCTCCAATTGACTGCCCACTCTCTCTCCAAATTACTGCCACTATCTCTCCAAACCACTGCCCACTCTTTCTCCAAAACCACTACCCACTCATTCTCCAAACCACTGCGCACTCTCTCTCCAAACCACTGCCCACTCTTCAAACAATTGCCCACTCTCTCTCCAAAGCTCTGCTCACGATTCTCCAATCAACTGTCCACTGTCTCTCCAAACCACTTCACACTCTCTCTTCAATCCACTGCCCACTCTCTCTCCAATCCACTGTCCACTCCATCCCCAATACACTGCCCTCTCTGCCTCCAAGCCACTGCCCACTCTCTCTCAAAACCATTGCCGACCATCTCGAAATCACCGCCCACTCTCTCTCCAAACAACTGCCCACTGTCTCTCCAATCCACTGCCCACTCTCTCTCCAATCTACTGCTTACTCTCTCCCAAACCACTGCCCAATCTCTCTCCAAACCACTGCCCACTCTCTCCCCAAACAACTGCCCATTGTCTCTCCAATCCACTGCCCACTCTCTCTCCAACCTACTGCTTACTCTCTCCCAAACCACTGCCCAATCTCTCTCCAAACCACTGCCCACTCTCTCCCCAAACAACTGCCCATTGTCTCTCCAATCCACTGCCCACTCTCTCTCCAATCTACTGCTTACTCTCTCCCCAAACCACTGCCCTCTCTCTCTCCAATCCACTGCGCACTCTCTCTCAAAACCATTGCCGACCATCTCGAAATCACTGCCCACACTCTCTCCAAACCACTGCCCACTGTCTCTCCTATCCACTGCCCACTCTCTCTCCAATCTACTGCTTACTCTCTCCCAAACCACTGCCCAATCTCTCTCCAAACCACTGCCCACTCTCTCCCCAAATAACTGCCCATTGTCTCTCCAATCCACTGGCCACTCTCTCTCCAATCCTCTGTCCACACTCTCTCCAAGCCACTGCCCACTCTCTCTCAAAACCATTGCCGACCATCTCGAAATCACTGCCCACTCTTTCTCCAAACCACTGCCCACTGTCTCTCCAATCCACTGCCCACTCTCTCTCCAATCCACTGCCCACTCTCTCACCAAACCACTGCCCAATCTTTCTGCAAAACCACTGCTCACGCTCTCGCCAAACCACTGCCCACTCTCTCTCCAAACCACTGCCCACTCTCTCTCTCCAAACCACTGCACACTCTCTCTCCAAACCACTGCTCACGCTCTCTCCAATCCACTGACCACTGTCTCTCCAAACCACTTCACACTCTCTCTCCAATCCACTGCCCACTCTCTCCCCAAACAACTGCCCATTGTCTCTCCAATCGACTGCCCACTCTCTCTCCAAATTACTGCCACTATCTCTCCAAACCACTGCCCACTCTTTCTCCAAAACCACTACCCACTCATTCTCCAAACCACTGCGCACTCTCTCTCCAAACCAGTGCCCACTCTTCAAACAATTGCCCACTGTCTCTCCAAAGCTCTGCTCACGATTCTCCAATCAACTGTCCACTGTCTCTCCAAACCACTGCACACTCTCTCTCCAATCCACTGCCCACTCTCTCTCCAATCCACTGCCCACTCTCTCTCCAAACCACTGCCCAATCTCTCTCCTAAACCACTGCCCACTCTCTCTCCAAACCACTGCCCACTCTCTCTCCAAACCACTGCCCACTCTCTCGCCAAACCACTGCACACTCTCTTTCCAAACCACTGCTCACGCTCTCTCCAAACCACTGACCACTGTCTCACCAAACCACTGCACACTCTCTCTCCAATCCACTGCCCACTCTCTCTCCAATCCACTGCTCACTCTCTCACCCAAACAATTATCCACTGTCACTCCAAACCACTGCCCACTCTCTCTCCAAACCACTGCACACTCTCTCTCCAAACGACTGCCCACTCTCTCGCCAAACCACTGCGCACTCCCTCTCCAAACCACTGCCACTCTCTCTTCAAACCACTGCCCACTCTCTCTGTAAACCACGGCACACTCTCTCTCAAAACTACTGCCTATTCTCTCTCCAAACAACTGCCCATTGTCTCTCTGTCCACTCTCTCTCCAATCGACTGCCCACTCTGTCTACAAATTACTGCCACTCTCTCTACAAACCACTGCCCACTCTCTCTCCAATCCACTGTCCACTCCATCCCCAATACACTGCCCTCTCTGCCTCCAAGCCACTGCCCACTCTCTCTCCAAACCACTGCCCACTGTCTCTCCAATCCACTGCCCACTCTCTCTCCAAACCACTGCCCACTGTCTCTCCAATCCACTGCCCACTCTCTCTCCAATCTACTGCTTACTCTCTCCCAAACCACTGCCCAATCTCTCTCCAAACCACTGCCCACTCTCTCTCCAAACCACAGCCCATTGTCTCTCCAATCCACTGCCCGCTCTCTCTCCAATCTACTGCTTACTCTCTCACAAACCACTGCCCAATCTCTCTCCAAATCACTGCCCACTCTGTCTCCAAAACCACATCCCACTCTCTCTCCAATCCACTGCGCACTCTCTCTCAAAATCATTGCCGACCATCTCGAAATCTCTGCCCACTCTCTCCAAGCCACTGCCCACTCTCTCTCAAAACTGTTGCCGACCATCTCGAAATCACTGCCCACACTCTCTCCAAACAACTGCCCACTGTCTCTCCTATCCACTGCCCACTGTCTCTCCAATCCACTGCCCACTCTCTCTCCAATCCACTGCCCACTCTCTCTCCAAACCACTGCCCAATCTTTCTGCGAAACCACTGCTCACGCTCTCGCCAAACCACTGCCCACTCTCTCTCCAAACCACTGCCCACTCTCTCTCTCCAAACCACTGCTCACACTCTCTCCAAACCACTGCCCACACTCTCTCCAATCGACTGACAACGCTCTCTCCAATTGACTGCCCACTCTCTCTCCAAATTACTGCCACTATCTCTCCAAACCACTGCCCACTCTTTCTCCAAAACCACTACCCACTCATTCTCCAAACCACTGCGCACTCTCTCTCCAAACCAGTGCCCACTCTTCAAACAATTGCCCACTCTCTCTCCAAAGCTCTGCTCACGATTCTCCAATCAACTGTCCACTGTCTCTCCAAACCACTGCACACTCTCTCTCCAATCCACTGCCCACTCTCTCTCCAATCCACTGTCCACTCCATCCCCAATACACTGCCCTTTCTGCCTCCAAGCCACTGCCCACACTCTCTCAAAACCATTGCCGACCATCTCAAAATCACCGCCCACTCTCTCTCCAAACAACTGCCCACTGTCTCTCCAATCCACTGCCCACTCTCTCTCCAATCCACTGCCCACTCTCTCTCCAATCCACTGCCCACTCTCTCTCCAAACCACTACCCAATCTTTCTGCAAAACCACTGCTCACGCTCTCGCCAAACCACTGCCCACTCTCTCTCCAAACCACTGCCCACTCTCTCTCTCCAAACCACTGCACACTCTCTCTCCAAACCACTGCTCACGCTCTCTCCAATCCACTGACCACTGTCTCTCCAAACCACTGCACACTCTCTCTCCAATCCACTGCCCACTCGCTCCAATACACTGCTCACTCTCTCTCCCAAGCCATTATCCACTGTCACTACATACCACTGCCCACTCTCTCTCCAAACCATTGCACACTCTCTCTCCAAACCAATCCTCACACTCTCTCCAAACCACTGCCCACACTCTCTCCAATCGACTGACAACTCTCTCTCCAATTGACTGCCCACTCTCTCTCCAAATTACTGCCACTATCTCTCCAAATCACTGCCCACTCTTTCTCCAAAACCACTACCCACTCATTCTCCAAACCACTGCGCACTCTCTCTCCAAACCAGTGCCCACTCTTCAAACAATTGCCCACTCTCTCTCCAAAGCTCTGCTCACGATTCTCCAATCAACTGTCCACTGTCTCTCCAAACCACTGCACACTCTCTCTCCAATCCACTGCCCATTCTCTCTCCAATCCACTGTCCACTCCATCCCCAATACACTGCGCTCTCTGCCTCCAAGCCACTGCCCACTCTCTCTCAAAACCATTGTCGACCATCTCGAAATCACCGCCCACTCTCTCTCCAAACAACTGCCCACTGTCTCTCCAATCCACTGCCCACTCTCTCTCCAATCTACTGCTGACTGTCTCCCAAACCACTGCCCAATCTCTCTCCAAACCACTGCCCACTCTCTCTCCAATCTACTGCTTAATCTCTCACAAACCACTGCCCAATCACTCTCCAAATCACTGCCCACTCTGTCTCCAAAACCACTGCCCATTGTCTCTCCAATCCACTGCGCACTTTCTCTCAAAATCATTGCCGACCATCTCGAAATCACTGCCCACTCTCTCCAAGCCACTGCCCACTCTCTCTCAAAACCGTTGCCGACCATCTCGAAATCACTGCCCACACTCTCTCCAAACCACTGCCCACTGTCTCTCCTATCCACTGCCCACTCTCTCTCCAATCTACTGCTTACTCTCTCCCAAACCACTGCCCAATCTCTCTCCAAACCACTGCCCACTCTCTCCCCAAATAACTGCCCATTGTCTCTCCAATCCACTGGCCACTCTCTCTCCAATCCTCTGTCCACACTCTCTCCAACCCACTGCCCACTCTCTCTCCAATCGACTGCCCACTCTTTCTCCAACCACTGCCCTCTCTCTCTCCAAGTCACTGCCCACTCTCTCTCAAAACCAGTGCCGACCATCTTGAAATCACTGCCCACTCTCTCTCCAAGCCACTGCCCACTCTCTCACCAAACTATTGCCGACCATCTCGAAATCACTGCCCACTCTTTCTCCAAACCACTGCCCACTGTCTCTCCAATCCACTGCCCACTCTCTCTCCAATCCACTGCCTACTCTCTCTCCAAACCACTGCCCAATCTTTCTCCAAAACCACTGCTCACGCTCTCGCCAAACCACTGCCCACTCTCTCTCCAAACCACTGCCCACTCTCTCACTCCAAACCACTGCACACTCTCTCTCCAAACCACTGCTCACGCTCTCTCCAATCCACTGACCACTGTCTCTCCAAACCACTGCACACTCTCTCTCCAATCCACTGCTCACTCTCTCCAATACACTGCTCACTCTCTCTCCCAAGCCATTATCCACTGTCACTACATACCACTGCCCACTCTCTCTCCAAACCACTGCACACTCTCTCTCCAAACCACTGCTCACACTCTCTCCAAACCACTGCCCACACTCTCTCCAATCGACTGACAACTCTCTCTCCAATTGACTGCCCACTCTCTCTCCAAATTACTGCCACTATCTCTCCAAACCACTGCCCACTCTTTCTCCAAAACCACTACCCACTCATTCTCCAATCCACTGCCCACTCTCTCTCCAAACCACTACCCAATCTTTCTGCAAAACCACTGCTCACGCTCTCGCCAAACCACTGCCCACTCTCTCTCCAAACCACTGCCCACTCTCTCTCTCCAAACCACTGCACACTCTCTCTCCAAACCACTGCTCACGCTCTCTCCAAACCACTGCTCACGCTCTCTCCAATCCACTGACCACTGTCTCTCCAAACCACTGCACACTCTCTCTCCAATCCACTGCCCACTCGCTCCAATACACTGCTCACTCTCTCTCCCAAGCCATTATCCACTGTCACTACATACCACTGCCCACTCTCTCTCCAAACCACTGCACACTCTCTCTCCAAACCAATGCTCACACTCTCTCCAAACCACTGCCCACACTCTCTCCAATCGACTGACAACTCTCTCTCCAATTGAATGCCCACTCTCTCTCCAAATTACTGCCACTATCTCTCCAAATCACTGCCCACTCTTTCTCCAAAACCACTACCCACTCATTCTCCAAACCACTGCGCACTCTCTCTCCAAACCAGTGCCCACTCTTCAAACAATTGCCCACTCTCTCTCCAAAGCTCTGCTCACGATTCTCCAATCAACTGTCCACTGTCTCTCCAAACCACTGCACACTCTCTCTCCAATCCACTGCCCATTCTCTCTCCAATCCACTGTCCACTCCATCCCCAATACACTGCCCTCTCTGCCTCCAGGCCACTGCCCACTCTCTCTCAAAACCATTGCCGACCATCTCGAAATCACCGCCCACTCTCTCTCCAAACAACTGCCCACTGTCTCTCCAATCCACTGCCCACTCTCTCTCCAATCTACTGCTGACTCTCTCCCAAACCACTGCCCAATCTCTCTCCAAACCACTGCCCACTCTCTCTCCAATCTACTGCTTAATCTCTCACAAACCACTGCTCAATCACTCTCCAAATCACTGCCCACTCTGTCTCCAAAACCACTGCCCATTGTCTCTCCAATCCACTGCGCACTTTCTCTCAAAATCATTGCCGACCATCTCGAAATCACTGCCCACTCTCTCCAAGCCACTGCCCACTCTCTCTCAAAACCGTTGCCGACCATCTCGAAATCACTGCCCACACTCTCTCCAAACCACTGCCCACTGTCTCTCCTATCCACTGCCCACTCTCTCTCCAATCTACTACTTACTCTCTCCCAAACCACTGCCCAATCTCTCTCCAAACCACTGCCCACTCTCTCCCCAAATAACTGCCCATTGTCTCTCCAATCCACGGGCCACTCTCTCTCCAATCCTCTGTCCACACTCTCTCCAACCCACTGCCCACTCTCTCTCCAATCGACTGCCCACTCTTTCTCCAATCCACTGCCCTCTCTCTCTCCAAGCCACTGCCCACTCTCTCTCAAAACCAGTGCCGACCATCTTGAAATCACTGCCCACTCTCTCTCCAAGCCACTGCCACTCTCTCTCCAAACTATTGCCGACCATCTCGGAATCACTGCCCACTCTTTCTCCAAACCACTGCCCACTGTCTCTCCAATCCACTGCCCACTCTCTCTCCAATCCACTGCCTACTCTCTCTCCAAACCACTGCCCAATCTTTCTCCAAAACCACTGCTCACGCTCTCGCCAAACCACTGCCCACTCTCTCTCCAAACCACTGCCCACTCTCTCACTCCAAACCACTGCACACTCTCTCTCCAAACCACTGCTCACGCTCTCTCCAATCCACTGACCACTGTCTCTCCAAACCACTGCACACTCTCTCTCCAATCCACTGCTCACTCTCTCCAATACACTGCTCACTCTCTCTCCAAACCACTGCCCACACTCTCTCCAATCGACTGACAACTCTCTCTCCAATTGACTACCCACTCTCTCTCCAAATTACTGCCACTATCTCTCCAAACCACTGCCCACTCTTTCTCCAAAACCACTGCAAACTCTCTCTCCAAACCACTGCGCACTCTCTCTCCAAACCACTGCCCACTCTTCAAACTACTGCCCACTCTCTCTCCAAACCACTGCTCACAATTCTCCAATCCACTCTCCACTGTTTCTCCAAACCACTCCAAACTCTCTCTCTAATCCACTGCACACTCTCTCCTATCCACTACCCATTCTCTCTACCAAACCACTGCCCACTCTCTCTCCAAACCACAGCTCACTCTCTCTTCCAAACCTTTGTCCACTGTCTCTCCAAATCACTGCCCACTCTCTCTCCAAACCACTGCACACTCTCTCTCCAAACCACTGCTCACTGTCTCTCCAATCCACTGCACACTCTCTCTCCAATCTACTGCTCACTCTCTCCAAATCCACTGCCTAATCTCTCTCCAAACCACTGCGCACTACCTCTCCAAACCACTGCCAACTCCCTCTCCAAACCACTGCCCTCTCTCTCTCCAAACCACTGGGCACTCCCTCTCCAACCCACTGCCACTCTCTTTCCAAACCACAGCTCAATCTATCTCTAAACCACTGCACACTCTCTCCCAAAACCACTGCGCACTCCCTCACAAACCACTGCCACTCTCTCCCAAACCACGGCCCAATCTCTCTCCAAACCACTGCCCACTCTCTCTCCAAAACCACTGCCCACTCTCTGTCCAAACCACTGCTCACGATTCTCCAATCCACTGTCCACTGTCTCTCCAAAACACTGCGCACTCTCTCTCCAATCCACTTCCCTCTCTCTCTCCAAGCCACTGCCCACTCTCTCTCAAAACCATTGACGACCATCTCGAAATCACTGCCCACTCTCTCTCCAAACCACTGCCCATTGTCTCTCCAATCCACTGCGCACTTTCTCTCCAATCTACTGCTTCCTCTCTCCCAAACCACTGCCCAATCTCTCTCCTAACCACTGACAATCTCTCTCCAAACACTACTCACGCTCTCTCCAATCCACTGACCACTCCCTCTCCAAACCACAGCGCACTCTCTCTCCAAACCACTGCGCACTCATCAAACCACTGTCCACGCTCTCTCCAAACCACTGCTCACGCTCTCTCCAATCCACTGACCACTGTCTCTCCAATCCACTGCCCACTCTCTCTCCAATCCACTGCCCACTCTCTCTCCAATCCACTGCCCATTCTCTCTCCCAAACCACTGCCCACTCTCTCTCCAATACACTGCTCACTCTCTCTCCCAACCCATTATCCGCTGTCACTCCAAACCACTGCCCACTGTCTCTCCAAACCACTGCACTCTCTCTCTCCAAACGACTGCCCATTGTCTCTCCAATCCACTGGACACTCTCTCTCCAATCCACTGTCCACACTATCTCCAAACCATTGCCACTCACTCTCCAATCGACTGCCCACTCTCTCTCCAAATTACTGCCACTATCTCTCCAAACCACTGACCATTTTCTCTCCAAGCCACTGCCCACTCTCTCTCAAAACCATTGCCGACCATCTCGAGATCACTGCCCACTCTCTCTCCAAACCACTGCCCACTGTCTCTCTAATCCACCGCCCACTCTCTCTCCAATCTACTGCTTACTCTCTCCCAAAGAACTGCCCAATATCTCCACAAACCACTGCCCACTCTCTCTCCAAAACCATGCCCACTCTCTCTCCAAACCACTGCGCACTCTGACTCCAACCCACTGCCCACTCTCTCTCCAAACTACTGCTCACGATTCTCCAATCCACTGTCCACTGTCTCTCCTAACCACTACACACTCTCTCTCCAATCCACTGCCCACTCTCTCACCAATCCACTGCCCATTCAATCCCGCAAAAAACTGCCAACTCTCTCTCCAATCCACTGCTCACTCTCTCTCCCAAACCTTTGTCCACTGTCTCTCCAAACCACTGCTCACTCTCTCTCCTAACCACTGCACACTCTCTCTCCAAACCACTGCTCACTGTCTCTCTAATCCACTGCACACTCTCTCTCCAATCTACTGCTCACTCTCTCCAAATCCACTGCCTCATCTCTCTCCAAACCACTGCGCAGTACCTCTCCAAACCACTGCCCACTGTCTCTCCAAACCACTGGGCACTCCCTCTCCAACCCACTGCAACTCTCTTTCCAAACCACAGCCCACTCTCTCTCTAAACCACAGCGCACTCTCTCCCAAAACCACTGCGCACTCACTCACAAACCACTGCCACTCTCTCCCAAACCACTGCCCGATCTCTCTCCAAACCACTGCCCACTCTCTCTCCAAAACCACTGCCCACTCGCTCTACAAACCACTGCTCACGATTCTCCAATCCACTGTCCACAGTCTCTCCAAACCACTGCACACTGTCTCTCCAATCCACTTCCCTCTCTCTCTCCAAACCACTGGGCACTCCCTTTCCAACCCACTGCCACTCTCTTTCCAAACCACTGCCCACTTTCTCTCTAAACCACTGCACCCTCTCTCCCAAAACCTCTGCGCACTCCCTCACTAACCACTGCCACTCTCTCCCAAACCACTGCCCAATCTCTCTCCAAATCACTGCCCACTCTCTCTCCAAAACCACTGCCCACTCTCTCTCCAAACCACTGCACACGATTCTCCAATCCACTGTCCACTGTCTCTCGAAACCACTGAACACTCTCTCGCCAATTCACTGCCCACTCTCTCTCCAATCCACTGCTCACTCACTCTCCCAAACCATTGTCCACTGTCTCTCCTAACCACTGCCCACTCTCTCTCCAAACTACTGCCCACTCTCTCTTCAAACATCTGCCCACTTTCTCTCTAAACCACTGCACACTCTCTCTCAAAATTACTGCGCACTCCCTCTCCAAACCACTGCCACTCCCTCTCAAAACCACTGCCCACTTTCTCTCCAATCCACTGCCATCTCTCGCTCCAAGCCACTGCCCACTCCCTCTCAAAACCATTGCCGACCATCTCGAAATCACTGTCCACTCTCTCTCCAAACCACTGCCCACTGTCTATCCAATCCACTGCCCACTGTCTCTCCAATCTACTGCTTACTCTCTCCCAAACCACTCCCAATCTCTCTCCAAACCACTGCCCACTCTCTCTCCAAAACCACTGCCCACTCTCTCTCCAAACCACAGCGCACTCTCTCTCCAAACCACTGAGCACTCTTCAAACCACTGTCCACGCTCTCTCCAACCACTGCTCACGATTCTCCAATCCACTGTCCACTGTCTCTCCAAACCACTCGAAACTCTCTCTCCAATCCACTGCCCGCTCTCTCTCCAATCTACTGCCCATTCTCTCTCCCAAACCACTGCCCACTCTCTCCAATCCCGTGCTCATTCACTCTCCGAAACCATTGTCCACTGTCTCTCCAAACCACTGTCCACTCTCTCTCCAAACCACTGCACACTCTCTCTCCAATCTACTGCTCACTCTCTCCCAAACCACTGCCCACGCTCTCTCCAATCCACTGCCCACTCTCTATCCAAACCACTGCCCAATCCCTCTCCGAAACCACTGCCCACTCTCTCTCCAAACCACTTCCCACTCTCTCTCCAAATTACTGCCACTATCTTTCCAAACCACTGCCCACTCTCTCTCCAATCCACTGCCCACTCACTCTCCAATCCACTGCCCTCTATCTCTCCAAGCCACTGCCGACTCTCTCTCAAAACCATTGCCGACCATCTCGAGATCACTGCCCACTCTCTCTCCAAACCACTGCCCACTCTCTCTCCAAAACCACTGCCAACTCACTCTCCAAACCACTGCTCACGATTCTCCAATCCACTGTCTCTCCAAACCACTGAACACTCTCTCGCCAATTCACTGCCCACTCTCTCTCCAATCCACTGCTCACTCACTCTCCCAAACCATTGTCCACTGTCTCTCCGAACCACTGCCCACTCTCTCTCCAAACTACTGCCCACTCTCTCTTCAAACCACTGCCCACTCTCTCTCCAAAGCACTGCGCACTCCCTCGCCAAACTACTGCCACTCTCTGTACAAATCACTGCCCACTTTCTCTCTAAACCACTGCACACTCTCTCTCAAAATTACTGCGCACTCCCTCTCCAAACCACTGCCAATCTCTCTCAAAACCACTGCCCACTTTCTCTCCAATCCACTGCCCTCTCTCGCTCCAAGCCACTGCCCACTCTCTCTCAAAACCATTGCCGACCATCTCGAAATCACTGTCCACTCTCTCTCCAAACCACTGCCCACTGTCTATCCAATCCACTGCCCACTGTCTCTCCAATCTACTGCTTACTCTCTCCCAAACCACTCCCAATCTCTCTCCAAACCACTGCCCACTCTCTCTCCAAAACCGCTGCCCACTCTCTCTCCAAACCACAGCGCACTCTCTCTCCAAACCACTGAGCACTCTTCAAACCACTGTCCACGCTCTCTCCAACCACTGCTCACGATTCTCCAATCCACTGTCCACTGTCTCTCCAAACCACTCGAAACTCTCTCTCCAATCCACTGCCCGCTCTCTCTCCAATCTACTGCCCATTCTCTCTCCCAAACCACTGCCCACTCTCTCCAATCCCCTGCTCATTCACTCTCCCAAACCATTGTCCACTGTCTCTCCAAACCACTGTCCACTCTCTCTCCAAACCACTGCACACTCTCTCTCCAATCTACTGCTCACTCTCTCCCAAACCACTGCCCACTCTATCTCCAATCCACTGCCCACTCTCTATCCAAACCACTGCCCAATCTCTCTCCGAAACCACTGCCCACTCTCTCTCCAAACCACTGCCCACTCCCTCTCCAATCCACTGCCCACTCACTCTCCAATCCACTGCCCTCTATCTCTCCAAGCCACTGCCCACTCTCTCTCAAAACCATTGCCGACCATCTCGAGATCACTGCCCACTGTCTCTCCAAACCACTGCCCACTCTCTCTCCAAAACCACTGCCAACTCACTCTCCAAACCACTGCTCACGATTCTCCAATCCACTGTCTCTCCAAACCACTGCACACTCTCTCTCCAATCTACTGCTCACTCTCTCCCAAACCACTGCCCACTCTCTCTCCAATCCACTGCCCACTCTCTATCCAATCCACTGCCCACTCTCTCTCCAAACCACTGCCCACTCCCTCTCCAATCCACTGCCCACTCACTCTCCAATCCACTGCCCTCTATCTCTCCAAACCACTGCCCACTCTCTCTCCAAAACCACTGCCAACTCACTCTCCAAACCACTGCTCACGATTCTCCAATCCACTGTCTCTCCAAACCACTGAACACTCTCTCGCCAATTCACTGCCCACTCTATCTCCAATCCACTGCTCACTCACTCTCCCAAACCATTGTCCACTGTCTCTCCAAACCACTGCCCACTCTCTCTCCAAACTACTGCACACTCTCTCTTCAAACCACTGCCCACTCTCTCACCAAAGCACTGCGCACTCCCTCGCCAACCCACTGCCACTCTCTGTACAAATCACTGCCCTCTCTCTCTCCAAACCACTGTCCACTGTCTCTCTAATCCACTGCCCACTCTCTCTCCAATCTACTGCTTACTCTCTCCCAAAGAACTGCCCAATATCTCCACAAACCACTGCCCACTCTCTCTCCAAAACCATGCCCACTCTCTCTCCAAACCACTGCGCACTCTGTCTCCAACCCACTGCCCACTCTTCAAACCACTGCCCACTCTCTCTCCAAACCACTGCTCACGATTCTCCAATCCACTGCCCACTCTCTCACCAATCCACTGCCCATTCAATCTCGCAAAAAACTGCCCACTCTCTCTCCAATCCACTGCTCACTCTCTCTCCCAAACCTTTGTCCACTGTCTCTCCAAACCACTGCTCACTCTCTCTCCATACCACTGCACACTCTCTCTCCAAACCACTGCTCACTGTCTCTCTAATCCACTGCACACTCTCTCTCCAATCTACTGCTCACTCTCTCCAAATCCACTGCCTAATCTCTCTCCAAACCACTGCGCAGTACCTCTCCAAACCACTGCCCACTGTCTCTCCAAACCACTGCTCACTCTCTCTCCAAACAACTGCCCTCTCTCTCTCCAAACCACTGGGCACTCCCTCTCCAACCCACTGCCACTCTCTTTCCAAACCACAGCCCACTCTCTCTCTAAACCACAGCACACTCTCTCCCAAAACCACTGCGCACTCCCTCACAAACCACTGCCACTCTCTCCCAAACCACTGCCCGATCTCTCTCCAAACCACTGCCCACTCTCTCTCCAAAACCACTGCCCACTCGCTCTACAAACCACTGCTCACGATTCTCCAATCCACTGTCCACAGTCTCTCCAAACCACTGCACACTGTCTCTCCAATCCACTTCCCTCTCTCTCTCCAAACCACTGGGCACTCCCTTTCCAACCCACTGCCACTCTCTTTCCAAACCACTGCCCACTCCCTCTCTAAACCACTGCACCCTCTCTCCCAAAACCTCTGCGCACTCCCTCACTAACCACTGCCACTCTCTCCCAAACCACTGCCCAATCTCTCTCCAAATCACTGCCCACTCTCTCTCCAAAACCACTGCCCACTCTCTCTCCAAACCACTGCGCACGATTCTCCAATCCACTGTCCACTGTCTCTCGAAACCACTGAACACTCTCTCGCCAATTCACTGCCCACACTCTCTCCAATCCACTGCTCACTCACTCTCCCAAACAATTGTCCACTGTCTCTCCTAACCACTGCCCACTCTCTCTCCAAACTACTGCCCACTATCTCTCCAAAGCACTGCGCAATCCCTCGCCAAACCACTGCCACTCTCTGTACAAATCACTGCCCACTTTCTCTCTAAACCACTGCACACTCTCTCTCAAAATTACTGCGCACTCCCTCTCAAAACCACTGCCACTCCCTCTCAAAACCACTGCCCACTTTCTCTCCAATCCACTGCCATCTCTCGCTCCAAGCCACTGCCCACTCCCTCTCAAAACCATTGCCGACCATCTCAAAATCACTGTCCACTCTCTCTCCAAACCACTGCCCACTGTCTATCCAATCCACTGCCCACTCTCTCTCCAAACTACTGCCCACTATCTCTCCAAAGCACTGCGCAATCCCTCGCCAAACCACTGCCACTCTCTGTACAAATCACTGCCCACTTTCTCTCTAAACCACTGCACACTCTCTCTCAAAATTACTGCGCACTCCCTCTCCAAACCACTGCCACTCCCTCTCAAAACCACTGCCCACTTTCTCCCCAATCCACTGCCATCTCTCGCTCCAAGCCACTGCCCACTCCCTCTCAAAACCATTGCCGACCATCTCGAAATCACTGTCCACTCTCTCTCCCAAACCACTCCCAATCTCTCTCCAAACCACTGCCCACTCTCTCTCCAAAACCACTGCCCACTCTCTCTCCAAACCACAGCGCACACTCTCTCCAAACCACTGAGCACTCTTCAAACCACTGTCCACGCTCTCTCCAACCACTGCTCACGATTCTCCAATCCACTGTCCACTGTCTCTCCAAACCACTCGAAACTCTCTCTCCAATCCACTGCCCGCTCTCTCTCCAATCTACTGCCCATTCTCTCTCCCAAACCACTGCCCACTCTCTCCAATCCCGTGCTCATTCACTCTCCGAAACCATTGTCCACTGTCTCTCCAAACCACTGTCCACTCTCTCTCCAAACCACTGCACACTCTCTCTCCAATCTACTGCTCACTCTCTCCCAAACCACTGCCCACGCTCTCTCCAATCCACTGCCCACTCTCTATCCAAACCACTGCCCAATCCCTCTCCGAAACCACTGCCCACTCTCTCTCCAAACCACTGCCCACTCTCTCTCCAAATTACTGCCACTATCTTTCCAAACCACTGCCCACTCTCTCTCCAATCCACTGCCCACTCACTCTCCAATCCACTGCCCTCTATCTCTCCAAGCCACTGTTGACTCTCTCTCAAAACCATTGCCGACCATCTCGAGATCACTGCCCAATCTCTCTCCAAACCACTGCCCACTCTCTCTCCAAAACCACTGCCAACTCACTCTCCAAACCACTGCTCACGATTCTCCAATCCACTGTCTCTCCAAACCACTGAACACTCTCTCGCCAATTCACTGCCCACTCTCTCTCCAATCCACTGCTCACTCACTCTCCCAAACCATTGTCCACTGTCTCTCCGAACCACTGCCCACTCTCTCTCCAAACTACTGCCCACTCTCTCTCCAAAGCACTGCGCACTCCCTCGCCAAACTACTGCCACTCTCTGTACAAATCACTGCCCACTTTCTCTCTAAACCACTGCACACTCTCTCTCAAAATTACTGCGCACTCCCTCTCCAAACCACTGCCAATCTCTCTCAAAACCACTGCCCACTTTCTCTCCAATCCACTGCCCTCTCTCGCTCCAAGCCACTGCCCACTCTCTCTCAAAACAATTGCCGACCATCTCGAAATCACTGTCCACTCTCTCTCCAAACCACTGCCCACTGTCTATCCAATCCACTGCCCACTGTCTCTCCAATCTACTGCTTACTCTCTCCCAAACCACTCCCAATCTCTCTCCAAACCACTGCCCACTCTCTCTCCAAAACCGCTGCCCACTCTCTCTCCAAACCACAGCGCACTCTCTCTCCAAACCACTGAGCACTCTTCAAACCACTGTCCACGCTCTCTCCAACCACTGCTCACGATTCTCCAATCCACTGTCCACTGTCTCTCCAAACCACTCGAAACTCTCTCTCCAATCCACTGCCCGCTCTCTCTCCAATCTACTGCCCATTCTCTCTCCCAAACCACTGCCCACTCTCTCCAATCCCCTGCTCATTCACTCTCCCAAACCATTGTCCACTGTCTCTCCAAACCACTGTCCACTCTCTCTCCAAACCACTGCACACTCTCTCTCCAATCTACTGCTCACTCTCTCCCAAACCACTGCCCACGCTCTCTCCAATCCACTGCCCACTCTCTATCCAAACCACTGCCCAATCCCTCTCCGAAACCACTGCCCACTCTCTCTCCAAACCACTGCCCACTCTCTCTCCAAATTACTGCCACTATCTTTCCAAACCACTGCCCACTCTCTCTCCAATCCACTGCCCACTCACTCTCCAATCCACTGCCCTCTATCTCTCCAAGCCACTGTTGACTCTCTCTCAAAACCATTGCCGACCATCTCGAGATCACTGCCCAATCTCTCTCCAAACCACTGCCCACTCTCTCTCCAAAACCACTGCCAACTCACTCTCCAAACCACTGCTCACGATTCTCCAATCCACTGTCTCTCCAAACCACTGAACACTCTCTCGCCAATTCACTGCCCACTCTCTCTCCAATCCACTGCTCACTCACTCTCCCAAACCATTGTCCACTGTCTCTCCGAACCACTGCCCACTCTCTCTCCAAACTACTGCCCACTCTCTCTTCAAACCACTGCCCACTCTCTCTCCAAAGCACTGCGCACTCCCTCGCCAAACTACTGCCACTCTCTGTACAAATCACTGCCCACTTTCTCTCTAAACCACTGCACACTCTCTCTCAAAATTACTGCGCACTCCCTCTCCAAACCACAGCCAATCTCTCTCAAAACCACTGCCCACTTTCTCTCCAATCCACTGCCCTCTCTCGCTCCAAGCCACTGCCCACTCTCTCTCAAAACAATTGCCGACCATCTCGAAATCACTGTCCACTCTCTCTCCAAACCACTGCCCACTGTCTATCCAATCCACTGCCCACTGTCTCTCCAATCTACTGCTTACTCTCTCCCAAACCACTCCCAATCTCTCTCCAAACCACTGCCCACTCTCTCTCCAAAACCGCTGCCCACTCTCTCTCCAAACCACAGCGCACTCTCTCTCCAAACCACTGAGCACTCTTCAAACCACTGTCCACGCTCTCTCCAACCACTGCTCACGATTCTCCAATCCACTGTCCACTGTCTCTCCAAACCACTCGAAACTCTCTCTCCAATCCACTGCCCGCTCTCTCTCCAATCTACTGCCCATTCTCTCTCCCAAACCACTGCCCACTCTCTCCAATCCCCTGCTCATTCACTCTCCCAAACCATTGTCCACTGTCTCTCCAAACCACTGTCCACTCTCTCTCCAAACCACTGCACACTCTCTCTCCAATCTACCGCTCACTCTCTCCCAAACCACTGCCCAATCTCTCTCCAATCCACTGCCCACTCTCTATCCAAACCACTGCCCAATCTCTCTCCGAAACCACTGCCCACTCTCTCTCCAAACCACTGCCCACTCCCTCTCCAATCCACTGCCCACTCACTCTCCAATCCACTGCCCTCTATCTCTCCAAGCCACTGCCCACTCTCTCTAAAAACCATTGCCGACCATCTCGAGATCACTGCCCACTCTCTCTCCAAACCACTGCCCACTCTCTCTCCAAAACCACTGCCAACTCACTCTCCAAACCACTGCTCACGATTCTCCAATCCACTGTCTCTCCAAACCACTGAACACTCTCTCGCCAATTCACTGCCCACTCTCTCTCCAATCCACTGCTCACTCACTCTCCCAAACCATTGTCCACTGTCTCTCCAAACCACTGCCCACTCTCTCTCCAAACTACTGCACACTCTCTCTTCAAACCACTGCCCACTCTCTCACCAAAGCACTGCGCACTCCCTCGCCAACGACTGCCACTCTCTGTACAAATCACTGCCCACTCTCTCTCCAAACCACTGCCCACTGTCTCTCTAATCCACTGCCCACTCTCTCTCCAATCTACTGCTTACTCTCTCCCAAAGAACTGCCGAATATCTCCACAAACCACTGCCCACTCTCTCTCCAAAACCATGCCCACTCTCTCTCCAAACCACTGCGCACTCTGTCTCCAACCCACTGCCCACTCTTCAAACCACTGCCCACTCTCTCTCCAAACCACTGCTCACGATTCTCCAATGCACTGCCCACTCTCTCACCAATCCACTGCCCATTCAATCTCGCAAAAAACTGCCCACTCTCTCTCCAATCCACTGCTCACTCTCTCTCCCAAACCTTTGTCCACTGTCTCTCCAAACCACTGCCCGCTCTCTCTCCAATCTACTGCCCATTCTCTCTCCCAAACCACTGCCCACTCTCTCCAATCCCCTGCTCATTCACTCTCCCAAACCATTGTCCACTGTCTCTCCAAACCACTGTCCACTCTCTCTCCAAGCCACTGCACACTCTCTCTCCAATCTACTGCTCACTCTCTCCCAAACCACTGCCCACGCTCTCTCCAATCCACTGCCCACTCTCTATCCAAACCACTGCCCAATCTCTCTCCGAAACCACTGCCCACTCTCTCTCCAAACCACTGCCCACTCTCTATCCAAACCACTGCCCAATCTCTCTCCGAAACCACTGCCCACTCTCTCTCCAAACCACTGCCCACTCTCTCTCCAAATTACTGCCACTATCTTTCCAAACCACTGCCCACTCTCTCTCCAATCCACTGCCCACTCACTCTCCAATCCACTGCCCTCTATCTCTCCAAGCCACTGCCGACTCTCTCTCAAAACCATTGCCGACCATCTCGAGATCACTGCCCACTCTCTCTCCAAACCACTGCCCACTCTCTCTCCAAAACCACTGCCAACTCACTCTCCAAACCACTGCTCACGATTCTCCAATCCACTGTCTCTCCAAACCACTGAACACTCTCTCGCCAATTCACTGCCCACTCTCTCTCCAATCCACTGCTCACTCACTCTCCCAAACCATTGTCCACTGTCTCTCCAAACCACTGCCTACTCTCTCTCCAAACTACTGCACACTCTCTCTTCAAACCACTGCCCACTCTCTCTCCAAAGCACTGCGCACTCCCTCGCCAAACCACTGCCACTCTCTGTACAAATCACTGCACACTTTCTCTCCAAACAACTGCCACTCTCTGTCAAAACCACTGCCCACTCTCTCTCCAATCCACTGCCCTCTCTCGCTCGAAGCCACTGCCCACTATCTATCAAAACCATTGCCGACCATCTCGCAATCACTGTCCACTCTCTCTCCAAACCACTGCCCACTATCTATCCAATCCATTGCCCACTGTCTCTCCAATCTACTGCTAACTCTCTCCCAAACCACTCCCAATCTCTCTCCAAACCACAGCCCACTCTCTCTCCAAAACGACTGCCCACTCTCTCTCCAAACCACAGCGCACTCTCTCTCCAAACCACTGCGCACTCTTCAAACCACTGTCCACGCTCTCTCCAAACCACTGCTCACGATTCTCCAATCCACTGTCCTCTGTCTCTCCAAACCACTCGAAACTCTCTCTCCAATCCATTGCCTACTCTCTCTCCAATCTACTGCCGATTCTCTCTCCCAAACCACTGCCCACTCTCTCCAATCCACTGCTCATTCACTCTCCCAAACCACTGTCCACTGTCTCTCCAAACCACTGTCCACTCTCTCTCCAAACCACTGCCCACTCTCTCTCCAATCTACTGCTCACTCTCTCCCAAACCACTGCCCACTCTCTCACCAATCCACTGCCACTCTCTATCCAAACCACTGCCCAATCTCTCTCCTAAACCACTGCCCACTCTCTCTCCAAACCACTGCCCATTCTCTCTCCAAATTACTGCCACTATCTCTCTAAACTACTGCCCACTCTCTCTCCAATCCACTGCCCACTCTCTCTCCAAGCCATTGCCCACTCTCTCTCAAAACCATTGCCGACCATCTCGAGATCACTGCCCACATCTCTCCAAACCACTGCCCACTGTCTCTCTAATCACTGCCCACTCTCTCTCCAGTCTGCTGCTTACTCTCTCCCAAACCACAGCCCAATGTCTCAACAAACCACTGCCCTCTCTCTCTCCAAAACCATGCCCACTCTCTCTCCAAACCACTGCGCACTCTGTCTCCAACCCACTGCCCACTCTTCAAACCACTGCCCACTCTCTCTCCAAACCACTGCTCACGATTCTCCAATGCACTGTCCACTGTCTCTCCAAACCACTGCACACTCTCTCTCCAATCCACTGCCCACTCTCTCACCAATCCACTGCCAATTCAATCTCGCAAAAAATTGCCCACTCCCTCTCCAATCCACTGCTCACTCTCTCTCCCAAACCTTTGTCCACTGTCTCTCCAAATCACTGCCCACTTTCTCTCCAAACCACTGCCCACTCTCTCTCAAAACCACTGCCCACTCTCTCTCCAATCCACTGCCCTCTCTCGCTCCAAGCCACTGCCCGCTCTCTCTCAAAACCATTACCGAACATCTCGAAATCACTGCCCACTCTCTCTCCAAACCACTGCCCACAATCTAAAAAATCCACTGCCCACACTCTCTCCAATCTACTGCTTACTCTCTCCCAAACCACTCCCAATCTCTCGCCAACCACTGCCCACTCTCTCTCCAAAACCACTGCCCACTCTCTCTCCAAACCACAGCGCACTCTCTCTCCAAACCACTGCACACTCTTCAAACCACTGTCCACTCTCTCTCCAAACCACTGCTCACGATTCTCCAATCCACTGTTCACTGTCTCTCCAAACCACTCGAAACTCTCTCTCCAATCCACTGCTCACTCTCTCTCCAATCCACTGCTCATTCTCGCTCCCAAACCATTGTCCACTGTCTCTCCAAACCAGTGCTCACTCTCTCTCCAAACCACTGCACACTTTCTCTCCTAACCACTGCCCACTGTCTCTCCAATTCACTGCCCACTCTCTCTCCAATCTACTGCTCACTCTCTCCCAAACCACTGCCCACTCTCTCTCCAATCCACTGCCCACTCTCTATCCAAACCACTGCCCAATCCCCCTCCAAAACCACTGCCCACTATCTCTCCAAACCACTGCCCACTCTCTCTCCAAACCACTGGGTACTCCCTCTCCAAACCACTGCCACTCTCTTTACAAACCAGTGCCCACTCTCTCTCTAAACCACTGCACACTCTCTCTCAAACCCCCTGCGCACTCCCTCTCCAAACCACTACCACTCTCTCTCCAAACCACTGCCCACAGTGTCTCCAAACCACTGCCCACTCTCTCTCCAAACCACTGCCCACACTCTCTCAAACACCCTGCGCACTCCCTCTCCAAACCACTACCACTCTCTCTCCAAACCACTGCCCACAGTGTCTCCAAACCACTGCCCAATCTCTCTCCAAACCACTGCCCACTCTCTCTCCAAACGACTGCTCACGATTCTCCAATCCACTGTCCACTCTCTCCAAACCACTCGAAACTCTCTCTCCAATCTATTGCCCACTCTCTCTCAAAATCATTGCCGACCATCTCGAAATCACTGCCCACTCTCTCTCCAAACCACTGCCCACAATCTATCCAATCTACTGCCCACTCTCTCTCCAAACTACTGCTTACTCTCTCCCAAACCACTCCCAATCTCTCGCCAACTACTGCCCACTCTCTCTCCAAACCACAGCGCACTCTCTCTCCAAACCACTGCACACTCTTCAAACCACTGTCCACTCTCTCCAAACCACTGCTCACGATTCTCCAATCCACTGTCCACTGTCTCTCCAAACCACTCGAAACTCTCTCTCCAAACCACTGCACACTCTCTCTCCAAACCACTGCTCACTGTCTCTCTAATCCACTGCACACTCTCTCTCCAATCTACTGCTCACTCTCTCCAAATCCACTGCCTAATCTCTCTCCAAACCACTGCGCAGTACCTCTCCAAACCACAGCCCACTGTCTCTCCAAACCACTGCTCACTCTCTCTCCAAACAACTGCCCTCTTTCTCTCCAAACCACTGGGACTCCCTCTCCAACCCACTGCCACTCTCTTTCCAAACCACAGCCCACTCTCTCTCTAAACCACAGCACACTCTCTCCCAAAACCACTGCGCACTCCCTCACAAACCACTGCCACTCTCTCCCAAACCACTGCCCGATCACTCTCCAAACCACTGCCCACTCTCTCTCCAAAACCACTGCCCACTCTCTCTCCAAACCACTGCCCACTCTCTCTCCAAATTACTGCCACTACCTCTCCAAACCACTGCCCACTCTCTCTCCAATCCACTGCCCACTCTCTCTCCAAAACCACTGCCAACTCACTCTCCAAACCACTGCTCACGATTCTCCAATCCACTGTCTCTGCAAACCACTGAACACTATCTCGCCAATTCACTGCCCACTCTCTCTCCAATCCACTGCTCACTCACTCTCCCAAACCATTGTCCACTGTCTCTTCAAACTACTGCCCACTCTCTCTCCAAAGCACTGCGCACTCCCTCGCCAAACCACTGCCACTCTCTGTACAAATCACTGCACACTTTCTCTCCAAACCACTGCCACTCTTGTCAAAACCACTGCCAACTCTCTCTCCAATCCACTGCCCTCTCTCGCTCGAAGCCACTGCCCACTCTCTCTCAAAACCATTGCCGACCATCTCGAAATCACTGTCCACTCTCTCTCCAAACCACTGCCCACTATCTATCCAATCCACTGCCCACTGTCTCTCCAATCTACTGCTTACTCTCTCCCAAACCACTCCCAATCTCTCTCCAAACCACAGCCCACTCTCTCTCAAAAACCACTGCCCACTCTCTCTCCAAACCACAGCGCACTCTCTCTCCAAACCACTGCGCACTCTTCAAACCACTGCCCACGCTCTCTCCAAACCACTGCTCACGATTCTCCAATGCACTGTCCTCTGTCTCTCCAAACCACTCGAAACTCTCTCTCCAATCCATTGCCTACTCTCTCTCCAATCTACTGCCGATTCTCTCTCCCAAACCACTGCCCACTCTCTCCAATCCACTGCTCATTCACTCTCCAAAACCATTGTCCACTGTCTCTCCAAACCACTGTCCACTCTCTCTCCAAACCACTGCGAACATTCTCTCCAAATCACTGCCCACTGTCTCTCCAATGCACTGCCTACTCTCTCTCCAATCTACTGCTCACTCTCTCCCAAACCACTGCCCACTCTCTCTTCAATCCACTGCCCACACTCTATCCAAACCACTGCCCAATCCCCCTCCAAAACCACTGCCCACTCGCTCTCCAATCCACTGCCCACGCTCTCTCCAAACCACTGGGCACTCCCTCTCCAAACCACTGCCACTCTCTTTACAAACCACTGCCCACTCTCTCTCTAAACCACTGCACACTCTCTCTCAAAACCCCTGCGCACTCCCTCTCCAAACCAGTACCACTCTCTCTCCAAACCTCTGCCCACTCTCGCTCTAATCCACTGCCCACTCTGTCTCCAAACCACTGTCCAATTTCTCTCCAAAACCACTGCCCAATCTCTCTCCAATCGACTGCCCACACTCTCTCCAAATTACTGCCACTATCTCCCCAAACTACAGCCCACTCTCTCTCCAATCCACTGCCCACTCTCTCTCCAATCCACTGCCCTCTCTCTCTCCAAGCCACTGCCCATTCTCTCTCAAAACCATCGTCGATCATCTCGAGATAACTGCCCACTCTCTCACAAATCCACTGCCCACTCTCTCTCCAAACCACTGCCCACTCTCTCTCCAATCCACTGCCCACTCTCTCTCCAAACCACTGTCCAATTGCTCTCCAAAACCACTGCCCACTCTCTCCCAAAACTACTGGGCATTGCCTCACAATCCACTGCCACTCTCTCCCAAACCACTGCCCAATCTCTCTCCAAACCACTGCCCACCATCTCTCCAAACCACTGCTAACGATTCTCCAATCCACTGTCCACTGTCTCTCCAAACCACTGCCCACTCTCGCTCCAAACCACTGGGCACTCCCTCTCCAACCCACTGTCACTCTCTTTCAAAACCACTGCCCACTCTCTCTCTAAACCGCTGCACACTCTCTCCCAAAACCACTGCGCACTGCCACACAAACCACTGCCACTCTCTCCCAAACCACTGCCCACTCTCCCAGCAAACCACTGCCCACTCTCTCTCCAAAACCACTGCCCACTCTCTCTCCAAACCACTGCTCACGATTCTCCAATCCACTGTCAACTGACTCTCCAAATCACTGCACACTCTCTCGCCAATCCACTGCCCACTCTCTCTCCAATCCACTGCTCACTCTCTCTCCCAAACCATTGTCCACTGTCTCTCCAAACCACTGCCAACTCTCTCTCCAAACTACTGCACACTCTCTCTTCAAACCACTGCGCAGTCCCTCGCCAAATCACTGCCAGTCTCTCTCCAAATCACTGCCTACTTTCTCTCTAAACCACTGCACACTCTCTCTCAAAACTACTGCGCACTCCCACTCCAAACCACTGCCACTCTCTCTCAAAACCACTGCCCACTCTCTCTCCAATCCACTGCCCTCTCTCGCTCCAAGCCACTGCCCACTCTCTCTCAAAACCATTGCCGACCATCTCTAAATCACTGCCCACTCTCTCTCCAAACCACTGCCCACAATCTATCCAATCCACTGCCCACTCTCTCTCTAATCTACTGCTTACTCTCTCCCAAACGGCTCCCAATCTCTCGCCAAACCACTGCCCACTCTCTCTCCAAAACCACTGCCCACTCTCTCTCCAAACCACTAGCACTCTCTCTCCAAACCACTGCCCACTCTCCAAACCACTGTCCACTCTCTCTCCAAACCACTGCTCATTCACTCTCCCAAACCATTGTCCACTGTCTCTCCAAACCAGTGTCCACTCTCTCTCCAAACCACTGCACACTTTCTCTCCTAACCATTGCCCACTGCCTCTCCAATCCACTGCCCATTCTCTCTCCAATCTACTGCTCACTCTCTCCCAAACCACTGCCCACTCTCTCTCCAATCCACTGCCCACTCTCTCTCCAAACCACTGCCCAATCTCCCTCCAAAACCACTGCCCACAATCTCTCCAATCCACTGCCCACTCTCTCTCCAATCCACTGCCCTCTCACACTCCAAGCCACAGCCCATTCTCTCTCAAAACCTTTGTCGATCATCTCGAGATAACTGCCCACTCTCTCACAAATCCACTGCCCACTGTCTCTCCAAACCACTGCCCAATCCCCCTCCAAAACCACTGCCCACTCTCTCTCCAAACCACTGCCCACTCTCTCTCCAAACCACTGGGCACTCCGCCTCCAAACCACTGCCACTCTCTTTACAAACCACTGCCCACTCTCTCTCTAAACCACTGCACACTCTCTCTCAAAACCCCTGCGCACTCCCTCTCCAAACCAGTACCACTCTCTCTCCAAACCTCTGCCCACTCTCGCTCTAATCCACTGCCCACTCTGTCTCCAAACCACTGTCCAATTTCTCTCCAAAACCACGGCCCAATCTCTCTCCAATCGACTGCCCACACTCTCTCCAAATTACTGCCACTATCTCTCCAAACTACTGCCCACTCTCTCCAATCCCCTGCCCACTCTCTCTCCAATCCACTGCTCTCTCACTCTCCAAGCCACAGCCCATTCTCTCTCAAAACCTTTGTCGATCCTCTCGAGATAACTGCCCACTCTCTCACAAATCCACTGCCCACTGTCTCTCCAAACCACTGCCCCCTCTCTCTCCAATCCACTGCCCGCTCTCTCTCCAAACCACTGTCCAATTGCTCTCCAAAACCACTGCGCACTCTCTCTCCAAACCACTGACCCCTCTCTCTACAAAACTCTGCCCACTCTCTCTCCAATCCACTGACCACTGTCTCTCCAAACCACTCGAAACTCTCTCTCCAATCCACTGCACGCTCTCTCTCCAATCTACTGCCCATTCTCTCTCCCAAACCACTGCCAACTCTCTCCAATCCACTGCTCATTCACTCTCCAAAACCATTGTCCACTCTCTCTCCAAACCACTGTCCACTCTCTCTCCAAACCACTGCAAACATTCTCTCCAAATCACTGCCCACTGTCTCTCCAATGCACTGCCCACTCTCTCTCCAATCTACTGCTCACTCTCTCCCAAACCACTGCCCACTCTCTCTTCAATCCACTGCCCACACTCTATCCAAACCACTGCCCAATCCCCCTCCAAAACCACTGCCCACTCTCTCTCCAAACCACTGCCCACTCTCTCTCCAAACCACTGGGCACTCCCTCTCCAAACCAGTGCCACTCTCTTTACAAACCACTGCCCACTCTCTCTCTAAACCACTGCACACTCTCTCTCAAAACCCCTGCGCACTCCCTCTCCAAACCAGTACCACTCTCTCTCCAAACCTCTGCCCACTCTCTGCAATCCACTGCCCACTCTCTCTCCAATCCACTGCCCTCTCTCTCTCCAAGCCACTGCCCATTCTCTCTCAAAACCATTGTCGATCATCTCGAGATAACTGCCCACTCTCTCACAAATCCACTGCCCACTCTCTCTCCAAACCACTGCCCACTCTCTCTCCAATCCACTGCCCACTCTCTCCCCAAACCACTGTCCAATTGCTCTCAAAAACCACTGCCCACTCTCTCCCAAAACTACTGGGCATTGCCTCACAATCCACTGCCACTCTCTCCCAAACCACTGCCCAATCTCTCTCCAAACCACTGCACACTCTCTCTCCAAACCACTGCTCACGATTCTCCAATCCACTGTCCACTGTCTCTCCAAACCACTGCCCACTCTCTCTCCAAACTACTGGGCACTCCCTCTCCAACCCACTGCCACTCTCTTTCCAAACCACTGCCCACTCTCTCTCTAAACCGCTGCACACTCTCTCCCAAAACCACTGCGCACTGCCACACAAACCACTGCTATCCTCTCCCAAACCACTGCCCAATCTCCCACCAAACCACTGCCCACTCTCTCTCCAAAAGCACTGCCCACTCTCTCTCCAAACCACTGCTCACGATTCTCCAATCCACTGTCAACTGACTCTCCAAACCACTGCACACTCTCTCGCCAATCCACTGCCCACTCTCTCTCTAATCCACTGCTCACTCTCTCTCCCAAACCATTGTCCACTGTCTCTCCAAACCGCTGCCAACTCTCTCTCCAAACTACTGCACACTCTCTCTTCAAACCACTGCGCACTCACTCGCCAAACCACTGCCAGTCTCTCTCCAAATCACTGCCTACTTTCTCTCAACCACTGCACACTCTCTCTCAAAACTACTGCGCACTCCCTCTCCAAACCACTGCCACTCTCTCTCCAAACCACTGCCCACAATCTATCCAATCCACTGCCCACTCTCTCTCCAATCTACTGCTTACTCTCTCCCAAACGGCTCCCAATCTCTCGCCAAACAACTGCCCACTCTCTCTCCAAAACCACTGCCCACTCTCTCTCCAAACCACTAGCACACTCTCTCCAAACCACTGCCCACTCTTCAAAACACTGTCCACCCTCTCTCCAAACCACTGCTCATTCACTCTCCCAAACAATTGTCCACTGTCTCTCCAAACCAGTGTCCACTCTCTCTCCAAACCAGTGCACACTTTCTGTCCTAACCACTGCCCACTGTCTCCCAATCCACTGCCCATTCTCTCTCCAATCTACTGCTCACTCTCTCCCAAACCACTGCCCACTCTCTCTCCAATCCACTGCCCACTCTCTATCCAAACCACTGCCCAATCTCCCTCCAAAACCACTGCCCACTATCTCTCCAAACCACTGCCCACTTTCTCTCCAAACCACTCGGCACTCCCTCTCCAAACCACTGCCCCTCTCTTTACAAACCACTGCCCACCCTCTCTCTAAACCACTGCACACTCTCTCTCAAACACCCTGCGCACTCCCTCTCCAAACCACTACTACTCTCTCTCCAAACCACTGCCCACTCTCTCTCCAAACCACTGCCCACAGTGTCTCGAAACCACTGCCCACTCTCTCTCCAAACCATTGCCCACACTCTCTCCAACTCACTGCGCACTCCCTCTCCAATTCACTGCCCACTCACTCACAAATCCACTGCCCACTCTCTCTCCAAACCACTGCCCACTCTCTCTCCAATCCACTGCCCACTCTGTCTCCAAACCACTGTCCAATTTCTCTCCAAAACCACTGCCCAATCTCTCTCCAATCGACTGCCCACTCTCTCTCCAAATTACTGCCACTATCTCTACAAACTACTGCCCACTTTCTCTCCAATCCACTGCCCACTCTCTCTCCAATCCACTGCCCTCTCACTCTCCAAGCCACTGCCCATTCTCTCTTAAAACCATTGTCGATCATCTCGAGATAACTGCCCACTCTCTCACAAATCCACTGCCCACTCTCTCTCCAAACCACTGCCCACTCTCTCTCCAATCCACTGCCCACTCTCTCTCCAAACCACTGTCTAATTGCTCTCCAAAACCACTGCACACTCTCTCCCAAAACTACTGGGCATTGCCTCACAATCCACTGCCACTCTCTCCCAAACCACTGCCCAATCTCTCTCCAAACCACTGCCCACTCTCTCTCCAAACCACTGCTAACGATTCTCCAATCCACTGTCCACTGTCTCTCCAAACCACTGCCCACTCTCTCTCCAAACCACTGGGCACTCCCTCTCCAACCCACTGCCACTCTCTTTCCAAACCACTGCCCACTCTCTCTCTAAACCGCTGCACACTCTCTCCCAAAACCACTGCGCACTGCCACACAAACCACTGCCACTCTCTCCCAAACCACTGCCCAATCTCCCACCAAACCACTGCCCACTCTCTCTCCAAAACCACTGCCCACTCTCTCTCCAAACCACTGCTCACGATTCTCCAATCCACTGTCAACTGACTCTCCAAATCACTGCACACTCTCTCGCCAATCCACTGCCCACTCTCTCTACAATCCACTGCTCACTCTCTCTCCCAAACCATTGTCCACTGTCTCTCCAAACCACTGCCAACTCTTTCTCCAAACTACTGCACACTCTCTCTTCAAACCACTGCGCACTCCCTCGCCAAACCACTGCTACTCTCTCTCCAAATCACTGCCTACTTTCTCTCTAAACCACTGCACACTCTCTCTCAAAACTACTGCGCACTCCCTCTCCCAACCACTGCCACTCTCCCTCAAAACCACTGCCCACTCTCTCGCCAATCCACTGCTCTCCCTCGCTCCAAGCCACTGCCCACTCTCTCTCAAAACCATTGCCGACCATCTCGAAATCACTGCCCACTCTCTCTTCAAACCACTGCCCACAGTCTATCCAATCCACTGCCCACTCTCTCTCCAATCTACTGCTTACTCTCTCCCAAACGGCTCCCAATCTCTCGCCAAACTACTGCCCACTCTCTGTCCAAAACCACTGCCCACTCTCTCTCCAAACCACTAGCACTCTCTCTCCAAACCACTGCCCACTCTCCAAACCACTGTCCACTCTCTCTCCAAACCACTGCTCATTCACTCTCCCAAACCATTGTCCACTGTCTCTCCAAACCAGTCTCCACTCTCTCTCCAAACCACTGCACACTTTCTCTCCTAACCACTGCCCACTGTCTCTCCAATCCACTGCCCATTCTCTCTCCAATCTACTGCTCACTCTCTCCCAAACCACTGCCCACTCTCTCTCCAATCCACTGCCCACTCTCTCTCCAAACCACTGCCCAATCTCCCTCCAAAACCACTGCCCACTATCTCTCCAATCCACTGCCCACTCTCTCTCCAATCCACTGCCCTCTCACTCTCCAAGCCACAGCCCATTCTCTCTCAAAACCTTTGTCGATCATCACGAGATAACTGCCCACTCTCTCACAAATCCACTGCCCACTGTCTCTCCAAACCACTGCCCAATCCCCCTCCAAAACCACTGCCCACTCTCTCTCCAAACCACTGCCCACTCTCTCTCAAAACCCCTGCGCACTCCCTCTCCAAACCAGTACCACTATCTCTCCAAACCTCTGCCCACTCTCGCTCTAATCCACTGCCCACTCTGTCTCCAAACCACTGTCCAATTTCTCTCCAAAACCACTGCCCAATCTCTCTCCAATCGACTGCCCACACTCTCTCCAAATTACTGCCACTATCTCTCCAAACTACTGCCCACTCTCTGCAATCCACTGCCCACTCTCTCTCCAATCCACTGCCCTCTCTCTCTCCAAGCCACTGCCCATTCTCTCTCAAAACCATTGTCGATCATCTCGAGATAACTGCCCACTCTCTCACAAATCCACTGCCCACTCTCTCTCCAAACCACTGCCCACTCTCTCGCCAACACACTGCGCACTCTCTCTCCAATCCACTGCCCACTCTCTCCCCAAACCACTGTCCAATTGCTCTCCAAAACCACTGCCCACTCTCTCCCAAAACTACTGGGCATTGCCTCACAATCCACTGCCACTCTCTCCCAAACCACTGCCCAATCTCTCTCCAATCCACTGTCCACTGTCTCTCCAAACCACTGCCCACTCTCTCTCCAAACCACTGGGCACTCCCTCTCCAACCCACTGCCACTCTCTTTCCAAACCACTGCCCACTCTCTCTCTAAACCGCTGCACACTCTCTCCCAAAACCACTGCGCACTGCCACACAAACCACTGCTATCCTCTCCCAAACCACTGCCCAATCTCCCACCAAACCACTGCCCACTCTCTCTCCAAAAGCACTGCCCACTCTCTCTCCAAACCACTGCTCACGATTCTCCAATCCACTGTCAACTGACTCTCCAAACCACTGCCACTCTCTCGCCAATCCACTGCCCACTCTCTCTCTAATCCACTGCTCACTCTCTCTCCCAAACCATTGTCCACTGTCTCTCCAAACCGCTGCCAACTCTCTCTCCAAACTACTGCACACTCTCTCTTCAAACCACTGCGCACTCACTCGCCAAACCACTGCCAGTCTCTCTCCAAATCACTGCCTACTTTCTCTCAACCACTGCACACTCTCTCTCAAAACTACTGCGCACTCCCTCTCCAAACCACTGCCACTCTCTCTCAAAACTACTGCCCACTCTCTCTCCAATCCACTGCCCTCTCTCGCTCCAAGCCACTGCCCACTCTCTCTCAAAACCATTGCCGACCATCTCGAAATCACTGCCCACTCTCTCTCCAAACCACTGCCCACAATCTATCCAATTCACTGCCCACTCTCTCTCCAATCTACTGCTTACTCTCTCCCAAACGGCTCCCAATCTCTCGCCAAACAACTGCCCACTCTCTCTCCAAAACCACTGCCCACTCTCTCTCCAAACCACTAGCACACTCTCTCCAAACCACTGCCCACTCTTCAAAACACTGTCCACCCTCTCTCCAAACCACTGCTCATTCACTCTCCCAAACCATTGTCCACTGTCTCTCCAAACCAGTGTCCACTCTCTCTCCAAACCACTGCACACTTTCTGTCCTAACCACTGCCCACTGTCTCTCCAATCCACTGCCCATTCTCTCTCCAATCTACTGCTCACTCTCTCCCAAACCACTGCCCACTCTCTCTCCAATCCACTGCCCACTCTCTATCCAAACCACTGCCCAATCTCCCTCCAAAACCACTGCCCACTATCTCTCCAAACCACTGCCCACTTTCTCTCCAAACCACTCGGCTCTCCCTCTCCAAACCACTGCCCCTCTCTTTACAAACCACTGCCCACCCTCTCTCTAAACCACTGCACACTCTCTCTCAAACACCCTGCGCACTCCCTCTCCAAACCACTACTACTCTCTCTCCAAACCACTGCCCACTCTCTCTCCAAACCACTGCCCACAGTGTCTCGAAACCACTGCCCACTCTCTCTCCAAACCACTGCCCACACTCTCTCCAACTCACTGCGCACTCCCTCTCCAATTCACTGCCCACTCACTCACAAATCCACTGCCCACTCTCTCTCCAAACCACTGCCCACTCTCTCTCCAATCCACTGCCCACTCTGTCTCCAAACCACTGTCCAATTTCTCTCCAAAACCACTGCCCAATCTCTCTCCAATCGACTGCCCACTCTCTCTCCAAATTACTGCCACTATCTCTACAAACTACTGCCCACTTTCTCTCCAATCCACTGCCCACTCTCTCTCCAATCCACTGCCCTCTCACTCTCCAAGCCACTGCCCATTCTCTCTTAAAACAATTGTCGATCATCTCGAGATAACTGCCCACTCTCTCACAAATCCACTGCCCACTCTCTCTCCAAACCACTGCCCACTCTCTCTCCAATCCACTGCCCACTCTCTCCCCAAACCACTGTCCAATTGCTCTCCAAAACCACTGCCCACTCTCTCCCAAAACTACTGGGCATTGCCTCACATTCCACTGCCACTCTCTCCCAAACCACTGCCCAATCTCTCTCCAAACCACTGCCCACTCTCTCTCCAAACCACTGCTCACGATTCTCCAATCCACTGTCCACTGTCACTCCAAACCACTGCCCACTCTCTCTCCAAACCACTGGGCACACCCTCTCCAACCCACTGCCACTCTCTCTCTAAACCGCTGCACACTCTCTCCCAAAACCACTGCGCACTGCCACACAAACCACTGCCATCCTCTCCCAAACCACTGCCCAATCTCCCACCAAACCACTGCCCACTCTCTCTCCAAAACCACTGCCCACTCTCTCTCCAAACCACTGCTCACGATTCTCTAATCCACTGTCCACTGTCTCTCCAAACCACTGCACACTCTCTCGCCAATCCACTGCCCACTCTCTCTCTAATCCACTGCTCACTCTCTCTCCCAAACCATTGTCCACTGTCTATCCAAACCACTGCCAACTCTCTCTCCAAACTACTGCACACTCTCTCTTCAAACCACTGCGCACTCCCTCGCCAAACCACTGCCAGTCTCTCTCCAAATCACTGCCTACTTTCTCTCTAAACCACTGCACACTCTCTCTCAAAACTACTGCGCACTCCCTCTCCAAACCACTGCCACTCTCTCTCAAAACTACTGCCCACTCTCTCTCCAATCCACTGCCCTCTCTCGCTCCAAGCCACTGCCCACTCTCTCTCAAAAGCATTGCCGACCATCTCGAAATCACTGCCACTCTCTCTCCAAACCACTGCCCACAATCTATCCAATCCACTGCCCACTCTCTCTCCAATCTACTGCTTACTCTCTCCCAAACGGCTCCCAATCTCTCGCCAAACAACTGCCCACTCTCTCTCCAAAACCACTGCCCACTCTCTCTCCAAACCACTAGCACACTCTCTCCAAACCACTGCCCACTCTTCAAAACACTGTCCACCCTCTCTCCAAACCACTGCTCATTCACTCTCCCAAACCATTGTCCACTGTCTCTCCAAACCAGTGTCCACTCTCTCTACAAACCACTGCCCACTGTCTCTCCAATCCACTGCCCATTCTCTCTCCAATCTACTGCTCACTCTCTCCCAAACCACTGCCCACTCTCTCTCCAATCCACTGCCCACTCTCTATCCAAACCACTGCCCAATCCCCCTCCAAAACCACTGCCCACTATCTCTCCAAACCACTGCCCACTTTCTCTCCAAACCACTCGGCACTCCCTCTCCAAACCACTGCCACTCTCTTTACAAACCACTGCCCACTCTCTCTCTAAACCACTGCACACTCTCTCTCAAACACCCTGCGCACTCCCTCTCCAAACCACTACCACTCTCTCAACAAACCACTGCCCACTCTCTCTCCAAACCACTGCCCACACTCTCTCCAACTCACTGCGCACTCCCTCTCCAATTCACTGCCCACTCACTCACAAATCCACTGCCCACTCTCTCTCCAAACCACTGCCCACTCTCTCTCCAATCCACTGCCCTCTCACTCTCCAAGCCACAGCCCATTCTCTCTCAAAACCTTTGTCGATCATCTCGAGATAACTGCCCACTCTCTCACAAATCCACTGCCCACTGTCTCTCCCAAACCACTGCCCACTCTCTCTGCAATCCACTGCCCACACTCTATCCAAACCACTGCCCAATCCCCCTCCAAAACCACTGCCAACTCTCTCTCCAAACTACTGCACACTCTCTCTTCAAACCACTGCGCATTCCCTCTCCAAACCACTGCCACTTTCTTAACAAACCACTGCCCACTCTCTCTCTAAACCACTGCACACTCTCTCTCAAAACCCCTGCGCACTCCCTCTCCAAACCTGTACCACTCTCTCTCCAAACCTCTGCCCACTCTCTCTCTAATCCACTGCCCACTCTGTCGCCAAACCACTGTCCAATTTCTCTCCAAAACCACTGCCCAATCTCTCTCCAATCGACTGCCCACACTCTCTCCAAATTACTGCCACTATCTCTCCAAACTACTGCCCACTCTCTCTCCAATCCACTGCCCACTCTCTCTCCAATCCACTGCCCTCTCTCTCTCCAAGCCACTGCCCATTCTCTCTCAAAACCATTGTCGATCATCTCGAGATAACTGCCCACTCTCTCACAAATCCACTGCCCACCCTCTCTCCAAACCACTGCCCACTGTCTCTCCAATCCACTGCCCACTCTCTCCTCAAACCACTGTCCAATTGCTCTCCAAAACCACTGCCCACTCTCTCCCAAAACTACTGGGCATTGCCTCACAATCCACTGCCACTCTCTCACAAACCACTGCCCAATCTCTCTCGAAACCACTGTCCACTCTCCCTCCAAACCACTGCTCACGATTCTCCAATCCACTGTCCACTGTCTCTCCAAACCACTGCCCACTCTCTCTCCAAACCACTAGGCACTCCCTCTCCAACCCACTGCCACTCTCTTTCCAAACCACTGCCCACTCTCTCTCTAAACCGCTGCACACTCTCTCCCAAAACTACTGCCCACTCTCTCTCCAAACCACTGCTCACGATTCTCCAATCCACTGTCAACTGACTCTCCAAACCACTGCACACTCTCTCGCCAATCCACTGCCCACTCTCTCTCCAATCCACTGCTCACTCTCTCTCCCAAACCATTGTCCACTGTCTCTCCAAACCACTGCCAACTCTCTCTCCAAATTACTGCACACTCTCTCTTCAAACCACTGCGCACTCCCTCGCCAAACCACTGCCAGTCTCTCTCCAAATCACTGCCTACTTTCTCTCTAAACCACTGCACACTCTCTCTCAAAACTACTGCGCACTCCCTCTCCAAACCACTGCGACTCTCTCTCAAAACTACTGCCCACTCTCTCTCCAATCCACTGCCCTCTCTCGCTCCAAGCCACTGCCCACTCTCTCTCAAAACCATTGCCGACCATCTCGAAATCACTGCCCACTCTCTCTCCAAACCACTGCCCACAATCTATCCAATCCACTGCCTACTCTCTCTCCAATCTACTGCTTACTCTCTCCCAAACGGCTCCCAATCGCTCGCCAAACCACTGCCCACTCTCTCTCCAAAACCACTGCCCACTCTCTCTCCAAATCACTAGCACACTCTCTCCAAACCACTGCCCACTCTTCAAACCACTGTCCACCCTCTCTCCAAACCACTGCTAATTCACTCTCCCAAACCATTGTCCACTGTCTCTCCAAACCAGTGTCCACTCTCTCTCCAAACCACTGCACACTTTCTCTCCTAACCACTGCCCACTGTCTCTCCAATCCACTGCCCATTCTCTCTCCAATCTACTGCTCACTCTCTCCCAAACCACTGCCCACTCTCTCTCCAATCCACTGCCCACTCTCTATCCAAACCACTGCCCAATCTCCCTCCAAAACCACTGCCCACTATCTCTCCAAAGCACTGCCCACTCTCTCTCCAAACCACTCGGCACTCCCTCTCCAAACCACTGCCACTCTCTTTACAAACCACTGCCCACTCTCTCTCTAAACCACTGCACACTCTCTCTCAAACCCCCTGCGCACTCCCTCTCCAAACCACTACCACTCCATCTCCAAACCACTGCCCACTCTCTCTCCAAACCACTGCCCAGTGTCTCGAAACCACTGCCCACTCTCTCTCCAAACCACTGCCCACACTCTCTCCAACCCACTGCGCACTCCCTCTCCAATTCACTGCCCACTCACTCACAAATCCACTGCCCACTCTCTCTCCAAACCACTGCCCACTCTCTCTCCAATCCACTGCCCACTCTGTCTCCAAACCACTGTCCAATTTCTCTCCAAAACCACTGCCCAATCTCTCTCCAATCGACTGCCCACTCTCTCTCCAAACCACTGGGCACTCCCTCTCCAAACCACTGCCCACTCTTTCTCTAATCCACTGCCCACTCTGTCGCCAAACCACTGCCCACTCTCTCTCCAATCCATTGCCCTCTCACTGTCCAAGCCACAGCCCATTCTCTCTCAAAACCTTTGTCGATCATCTCGAGATAACTGCCCACTCTCTCACAAATCCACTGCCCACTGTCTCTCCAAACCACTGCCCCCTCTTTCTCCAATCCACTGCCCGCTCTCTCTCCCAAACCACTGCCCACTCTCTCTCCAATCCACTGCCCACACTCTATCCAAACGACTGCCCAATCCCCCTCCAAAACCACTGCGCACTCTCTCTCGAAACCACTGCCCACTCTCTCTCCAAACCACTGGGCACTCCCTCTCCAAACCACTGCCACTCTCTTTACAAACCACTGCCCACTCTCTCTCTAAACCACTGCACACTCTCTCTCAAAACCCCTGCACACTCCCTCTCCAAACCTGTACCACTCTCTCTCCAAACCTCTGCCCACTCTCTCTCTAATCCACTGCCCACTCTCTCTCCAATCCACTGCCCTCTCTCTCTCCAAGCCACTGCCCATTCTCTCTCAAAACCATTGTCGATCATCTCGAGATAACTGTCCACTCTCTCACAAATCCACTGCCCACACTCTCTCCAAACCACTGCCCACTCTCTCTCCAAACCACTGTCCAATTGCTCTCCAAAACCACTGCCCACACTCTCCCAAAACTACTGGGCATTGCCTCACAATCCACTGCCACTCTCTCCCAAACCACTTCCCACTCTCTCTTCAAACCACTGGGCACTCCCTCTCCAACCCACTGCCACTCTCTTTCCAAACCACTGCCCACTCTCTCGCTAAACCACTGCCACTCTCTCCCAAACCACTGCCCAATCTCCCGCCAAACCACTGCCCACTCTCTCTCCAAAACCACTGCCCACTCTCTCTCCAAACCACTGCTCACGATTCTCCAATCCACTGTCAACTGACTCTCCAAACCACTGCACACTCTCTCGCCAATCCACTGCCCACTCTCTCTCCAATCCACTGCTCACTCTCTCTCCCAAACCACTGTCCACTGTCTCTCCAAACCACTGCCAACTCTCTCTCCAAACTACTGCACACTCTCTCTTCAAACCACTGCGCACTCCCTCGCCAAACCACTGCCACTCTCTCTCCATATCACTGCCTACTTTCTCTCTAAACCACTGCACACTCCCTCTCAAAACTACTGCGCACTCCCTCTCCAAACCACTGCCACTCTCTCTCAAAACTACTGCCCACTCTCTCTCCAATCCACTGCCCTCTCTCGCTCCAAGCCACTGCCCACTCTCTCTCAAAACAATTGCCGACCATATCGAAATCACTGCCCACTCTCTCTCCAAACCACTGCCCACAGTCTATCCAATCCACTGCCCACTCTCTCTCCAATCTACTGCTTACTCTCTCCCAAACGGCTCCCAATCTCTCGCCAAACCACTGCCCACTCTCTCTCCAAAACCACTGCCCACTCTCTCTCCAAACGACTGTCCACTCTCTCTCCAAACCACTGCTCATTCACTCTCCCAAACCATTGTCCACTGTCTCTCTAAACCAGTGTCCACTCTCTCTCCAAACCACTGCACACTTTCTCTCCTAACCACTGCCCACTGTCTCTCCAATCCACTGCCCATTCTCTCTCCAATCTACTGCTCACTCTCTCCCAAACCACTGCCCACTCTCTCCAATCCACTGTCCACTGTCTCTCCTAACCACTCGAAACTCTCTCTCCAATCCACTGCCCACTCTCTCTCCAATCCACTGCTCACTCTCTCTCCAAACCACTGCCCACTCTCTCTCCAAACCACTGGGCACTCCCTCTCCAAACCACTGCCACTCTATTTACAAACCACTGCCCACTCTCTCTCTAAACCACTGCACACTCTCTCTCAAACCCCCTGCGCACTCCCTCTCCAAACCACTACCACTCTCTCTCCAAACCACTGCCCACTCTCTCTCCAAACCACTGCCCACTCTCTCTTCAAACCACTGCCCACAGTGTCTCGAAACCACTGCCCACTCTCTCTCCAAACCACTGCCCACTCTCTCTCCAATCCACTGCCCACTCTGTCTCCAAACCACTGTCCAATTTCTCTCCAAAACCACTGCCCAATCTCTCTCAAAACCTTTGTCGATCATCTCGAGATAACTGCCCACTCTCTCACAAATCCACTGCCCACTGTCTCTCCAAACCACTGCCCCCTCTCTCTCCAATCCACTGCCCACTCTCTCTCCAAACCACTGTCCAATTGCTCTCCAAAACCACTGCCCACTCTCTCTCCAAACCACTGAACCCTCTCTCTTCAAAACTCTGCCCACTCTCTCTCCAATCCACTGTCCAATGTCTCTTCAATCTACTGCTTACTCTCTCCCAAACGGCTCCCAATCTCTCGCCAAACCACTGCCCACTCTCTCTCCAAAACCACTGCCCACTCTCTCTCCAAACCACTGTCCACTCTCTCTCCAAACCACTGCTCATTCACTCTCCCAAACCATTGTCCACTGTCTCTCCAAACCAGTGTCCACTCTCTCTCCAAACCACTGCACACTTTCTCTCCTAACCACTGCCCACTCTCTCCAATCCACTGTCCACTGTCTCTCCTAACCACTCGAAACTCTCTCTCCAATCCACTGCCCACTCTCTCTCCAATCCACTGCTCACTCTCTCCCAAACAACTGCCCACTCCCTCTCCAATCCACTGCCCACTCTCTATCCAAACCACTGCCCAATCTCCCTCCAAAACCACTGCCCACTATCTCTCCAAACCACTGCCCACTCTCTTTCCAAACCACTGGGCACTCCCTCTCCAAACCACTGCCACTCTATTTACAAACCACTGCCCACTCTCTCTCTAAACCACTGCACACTCTCTCTCAAACCCCCTGCGCACTCCCTCTCCAAGCCACTACCACTCTCTCTCCAAACCACTGCCCACTCTCTCTCCAAACCACTGCCCACTCTCTCTTCAAACCACTGCCCACAGTGTCTCGAAACCACTGCCCACTCTCTCTCCAAACCACTGCCCACACTCTCTCCAACCAACTGCGCACTCCCTCTCCAATTCACTGCCCACTCACTCACAAATCCACTGCCCACTCTCTCTCCAAACCACTGCCCACTCTCTCTCCAATCCACTGCCCACTCTGTCTCCAAACCGCTGTCCAATTTCTCTCCAAAACCACTGGCCAATCTCTCTCAAAACCTTTGTCGATCATCTCGAGATAACTGCCCACTCTCTCACAAATCCACTGCCCACTGTCTCTCCAAACCACTGCCCCCTCTCTCTCCAATCCACTGCCCGCTCTCTCTCCAAACCACTGTCCAATTGCTCTCCAAAACCACTGCCCACTCTCTCTCCAAACCACTGAACCCTCTCTCTTCAAAACTCTGCCCACTCTCTCTCCAATCCACTGTCCAATGTCTCTCCAAACCACTCGAAACACTCTCTCCAATCCACTGCACGCACTCTCCAATCTACTGCCCATTCTCTTTCCCAAACCACTGCCAACTCTCTCCAATCCACTGCTCATTCACTCTCCAAAACCATTGTCCACTGTCTCTGCAAACCACTGTCCACTCTCTCTCCAAACCACTGCGAACATTCTCTCCAAATCAATGCCCACTGTCTCTCCAATGCACTGCTCACTGTCTCTCCAATCTACTGCTCACTCTCTCCCAAACCACGGCCCACTCTCTCTCCAATCCACTGCCCACACTCTATCCAAACAACTGCCCAATCCCCCTCCAAAACCACTGCCCACTCTCTCTCCAAACCACTGCCCACTCTCTCTCCAAACCACTGGGCACTCCGTCTCCAAACCACTGCCACTCTCTTGACAAACCACTGCCCACTCTCTCTCTAAACCACTGCATACTCTCTCTCAAAACCCCTGCGCACTCCCTCTCCAAACCAGTACCACTCTCTCTCCAAACCTCTGCCCACTCTCTCTCCAAACCACTGCCCAGAGTGTCTCCAAACCACTGCCCACTCTCTCTCCAAACCACTGCCCACACTCTCTCCAACCCACTGCGCACTCCCTCTCCAATTCACTGCCCACTCACCCACAAATCCACTGCCCACTCTCTCTCCAAACCATTGCCCACTCTCTCTCCAATCCACTGCCCACTCTGTCTCCAAACCACAGTCAAATTTCTCTCCAAACCACTGCCCAATCTCTCTCCAATCGACTGCCCACTCTCTCTCCAAATTACTGCCACTATCTCTCCAAACCACTGCCCACTCTCTCTCCAATCCACTGCACTCTCTCTCTCCAAGCCACTGCCCATTCTCTCTCAAAACCATGGTCGACCATCTCGAGATCACTGCCCACTCTCTCACAAATCCACTGCCCACTCTCTCTCCAAACCACTGCCCACTCTCTCTCCAAACCACTGCCCACACTCTCTCCAACCCACTGCGCACTCCCTCTCCAATTCACTGCCCACTCACCCACAAATCCACTGCCCACTCTCTCTCCAAACCATTGCCCACTCTCTCTCCAATCCACTGCCCACACTGTCTCCAAACCACTGTCAAATTTCTCTCCAAAACCACTGCCCAATCTCTCTCCAATCGACTGCCCACTCTCTCTGCAAATTACTGCCACTATCTCTCCAATCCAGTGTCCACTCTCTCTCCAATCCACTGCACTCTCTCTCTCCAAGCCACTGCCCATTCTCTCTCAAAACCATGGTCGACCATCTCGAGATCACTGCCCACTCTCTCACAAATCCACTGCCCACTCTCTCTCCAAACCACTGCCCACTCTCTCTCCAATCCACTGCCACTCTCTCTCCAAACCACTGTCCAATTTCTCTCCAAACCACTGCCCACCCTCTCTCCAAACCACAGCCCCCTCTCTCTACATACCTCTGCCCACTCTCTCTCCAAACCACTGCCCACTCTCTCTCCAAACCACTGCTCACGCTCTCTCCAATCCACTGACCACTGTCTCTCCAAACCACTGCACACTCTCTCTCCAATCCACTGCCCACTCTCTCTCCAGTCCACTGCCCATTCTCTCTCCCAAACTACTGCCCACTCTCTCTCCAATCCACTGCTCACTCTCTCTCCCAAACCATTATCCACTGTCACTCCAAACCACTGCCCACTCTCTCTCCAAACCACTGCACACTCTCTCTCCAAATAACTGCCCACTGTCTCTAGAATCCACTGCCCACTCTACCTCCAATCTGCTGCTCACTCTCTCCCAAACCAGTGCCCAATCTCTCTCCAAACCACTATGCAGTCCCTCTCCAAACCACTGCCCACTCTCTCTACCAACCACTGCCCACTCTCTCTCAAAATCCCTGCCCACTCTCTCTCCAAAACACTGCGAACAGCCTCTCCAAATCACTGCCACTCTCTCGCCAAACGGCTGCCACTCTCTCTCTAAACCACTGCACATTCTCTCTCAATACTACTGCGCACTCCCTCTCCAAACCACTACCACTCTCTCTCCAAACCACTACCCACTCTCTCGCCAAACCACTGCCCACCCTCTCACACATCCACTGCCCACTCTCTCTCCAAACCACTGCCCATTGTCTCTCCAATCCACTGACCACTCTCTCTCCAATCCACTGTCCACACTCTCTCCAAACCACTGCCCACTCTCTCTCCAATCAACTGCCCACTCTCTCTCAAATCCACTGCCCACTATCTCTCCAATCCACTGCCCTCTCTCTCTCCAAGCCACTTCCCACTCTCTCTCAAAACCATTGCCGACCATCTCGATATCACTGCCCACTCTCTTAACCACTGCCCACCCTCTCTCTAATCCACTGTCCACTCTCTCTCCAATCTACTGCTCACTCTCTCCCAAACCACTGCCCAATCTCTCTAAAAAAAACACTGTCCACTCTCTCTCCAAAACCACTGCCCACTCTCTCTCCAAACCACTGTGCACTTTCTCTCCAAATCACTGCCCACTCTTCAAACCACTGCCCACTCTCTCTCTAAACCATTGCTCACGATTCTCCAATCCACTGTCCACTGTCTCTCCAAACCACTGCACACTCTCTCTCCAATCCACTGCCCACTCTCTCGCGAAAAACACTGCCCACTCTCTCTCCAATCCACTGCACACTCTCTCTCCCAAACCTTTGTCCACTGTCTCTCCAATCCACTGCACCATCTCTCTCTCCAAACCACTGCATACTCTCTCTCCAAACCACTGCTCACTGTCTCTCTAATCCACTGCCCACTCTCTCTCCAATCTACTGCTCACTCTCTCCCAAACCACTGCCTAATCTCTCTCCAAACCACTGTTCACTCTCTCTCCAAAACCACTGCCCACTCTCTCTCCAAACCACAGCGCACTCTCTCTCCAAACCACTGCCCACTCTTCATACCACTGTCCACTCTCTCTCCAAAACACTGCCCACAGTGTCTCCAAATCACTGCCCACTCTCTCTCCAACCCACTGCGCACACCCTCTCCAATTCACTGTCCACTCTCTCACAAATCCACGGCCCACTCTCTCTCCAAACCACTGCCCACTCTCTCTCCAATCCACTGCCCACTCTCTCTCCAAACCACTGTCCAATTTCTCTCCAAAACCACTGCCCACTCTCTCTCCAATCGACTGCCCACTCTCTCTCCAAATTACTGCCACTATCTCTCCAAACCACTGTCCAATTTCTCTCCAAAACCACTGCCCACTCTCTCACCAATCCACTGCCCCCTCTCTCTCTCCAAGTCACTGCCCACTCTCTCTCAAAACCATTGTCGGCCATCTCGAGATCACTGCCTACTCTCTCACAAATCCACTGCCCATTCTCTCTCCAAACCACTGCCCACTCTCTCTCCAAACCACTGCCCACTCTCTCTCCAAACTACTGGCATATTTCTCTCCAAAACCACTGCCCTCTCTCTCTCCAAACCACTGCCCCCTCTCTCTACAAACCTCTGTCCACTCTCTCTCCAAACCACTGCCCACTCTCTCTCCAAACCACAGCTCACGCTCTCTCCAATCCACTGCCCATTCTATCTCCCAAACCACTGCCCACTCTCTCTCCAATCCACTGCTCACTCTCTCTTCAAATCCATTATCCACTGTCACTCCAAGCCACTGACCACTCTCTCTCCAAACCACTGCACACACTCTCTCCAAACAACTGCCCACTGTCTCTAGAATCCACTGCCCACTCTCCCTCCAATCTGCTGCTCACTCTCTCCCAAACCACTGCCCAATCTCTCTCCAAACCACTAAGCAGTCCCTCTCCAAACCACTGCCCACTCTCTCTACAAAATACTGCCCACTCTCTCTCCAAACCACTGCGCACTCTCTCTCCAAACTACTGCGGACTCCCTCTCCAAAACACTGCCACTCTCTCTCCAAACCACTGCCCAATCTCTCTCTGAACCACTGCACACTCTCTCTCAATACTACTGCGCACACCCTCTCCAAACTACTATCATTCTCTCTCTAAACCACTGCCCACTCTCTCTCCAAACCACTGCCCACCCTCTCACACATCCACTGCGCACTCTCTCTCCAAACCACTGCCCATTGTCTCTCCAATCGACTGCCCACTCTCTCTCCAAATTACTGCCACTATCTCTCCAAACCACTGCCCAGTCTCTCCCCAATCCACTACCCATCTCTCCAATCCACTGCCCTCTCTCTCTCCAAGCCACTGCCCAATCTCTCTCAAAACCATTGCCGACCATCTCGAGAGCACTGCCCACTCTCCCCAAACCAATGCCCACTGTCTCTCTAATCCACTGCCCACTCTCTCTGCAATCTACTGCTTACTCTCTCCCAAACCACTGCCAAATCACTCTCCAAACCACTGCCCACTCTCTCTCCAAAACCACTGCCCACTCTCTCTCTCCAAACCACTGCCCACTCTTCGACCCACTGCCCAGTCTCTCTCCAAACCATTGCTTACACTTCTCCAATCCACTGTCCACTCTCTCACCAATCCACTGCCCATTCTCTCTCGCAAAACACTGCCCAGTCTCTCTCCAATCCACTGCTCACTCTTTCATAGTTTCATCGAATTTACAGTGCAGAAGGAGGCCATTCGGCCCATCGAGTCTGCACCAGCTCTTGGAAAGAGCACCCTACCCAAGCCCACACCACTCTATCCCCATAACCCAGTAACCCCACTCAACCAACAGTAAGGGCAATTTTGGACACTAAGGGCAATCTAGCATGGCCAATCCACAAAACCTGCACATCTTTGGACTGTGGGAGGAAACCGGAGAACCCAGAGGAAACCCACGCACGCACGGGGAGAACGTGCAGACTCCGCACAGAGAGTGACCCAGCCGGGAATCGAACCTGGAACACTGCAGCTGTGAAGCAATTGCGCTAACCGCTATGCTACCGTGCTGCCCTAACCTTTCTCCCAAACCTTTGTCCACTCTCTCTCCATACCACTGTCCAATTTCTCTCCAAAACCACTGCCCACTCTCTCTCCAACCGACTGCCCACTCTCTCTCCAAATTACTGCCACTACCTCTCCAAACCACTGCCCACTCTCTCTCCAATCCACTGCGCACTCTCTCTCGAATCCACTGCCCCCTCTCTCTCTCAAAGCCACTGCCCACTCTCTCTCAAAACCATTGTCGACCATCTCGAGATCACTGTCTACTCTCTCACAAATTCACTGCCCACTCTCTCTCCAAACCACTGCCCACTCTCTCCAATCAACTGCCCTCTCTCTCTGCAAACCGCTGACCCCTCTCTCTACAAACCTCTGCCCACTCTCTCTCCAAAACTCTGCGAACAGCCTCTCCAAATCACTGCCACTCTCTCGCCAAACGACTGCCACTCTCTCTCTAAGCCACTGCACACTCTCTCTCAATACTACTGCGCACTCCCTCTCCAAACCACTACCACTCTCTCTCCAAACCACTGCCCACTCTCTCGCCAAACCACTGCCCACCCTCTCACACATCCACTGCCCACTCTCTCTCCAAACCACTGCCCATTGTCTCTCCAATCCACTGACCAATCACTCTCCAATCCACTGTCCACACTTTCTCCAAACCACTGCCCACTCTCTCTCCAATCAACTGCCCACTCTCTCTCCAAATTACTGCCACTATCTCTCCAAACCACTGCCCACTCTCTCTCCAATCCACTGCCCACTATCTCTCCAATCCACTGCCCTCTCTCTCTCCAAGCCACTTCCCACTCTCTCTCAAAACCATTGCCGACCATCTCGATATCACTGCCCACTCTCTTAACCACTGCCCACTCTCTCTCTAATCCACTGTCCCCTCTCTCTCCAATCTACTGCTCACTCTCTCCCAAACCACTGCCCAATCTCTCTAAAAAAAACACTGTCCACTCTCTCTCCAAAACCACTGCCCACTCTCTCTCCAAACCACTGTGCACTTTCTCTCCAAACCACTGCCCACTCTTCAAACCACTGCCCACTCTCTCTCTAAACCATTGCTCACGATTCTCCAATCCACTGTCCACTGTCTCTCCAAACCACTGCACACTCTCTCTCCAATCCACTGCCCACTCTCTCGCGCAAAACACTGCCCACTCTCTCTCCAATCCACTGCACACTCTCTCTCCCAAACCTTTGTCCACTGTCTCTCCAATCCACTGCACACTCTCTCTCTCCAAACCACTGCACACTCTCTCTCCAAACCACTGCTCACTGTCTCTCTAATCCACTGCCCACTCTCTCTCCAATCTACTGCTCACTCTCTCCCAAACCACTGCCTAATCTCTCTCCAAACCACTGTTCACTCTCTCTCCAAAACCACTGCCCACTCTCTCTCCAAACCACAGCGCACTCTCTCTCCAAACCACTGCCCACTCTTCATACCACTGTCCACTCTCTCTCCAAAACACTGCCCACAGTGTCTCCAAACCACTGCCCACTCTCTCTCCAAAACACTGCCCACAGTGTCTCCAAACCACTGCCCACTCTCTCTCCAAACCACGGCCCACACTCTCTCCAACCCACTGCGCACACCCTCTCCAATTCACTGTCCACTCTCTCACAAATCCACGGCCCACTCTCTCTCCAAACCACTGCCCACTCTGTCTCCAATCCACTGCCCACTCTCTCTCCAAACCACTGTCCAATTTCTCTCCAAAACCACTGCCCACTCTCTCTCCAATCGACTGCCCACTCTCTCTCCAAATTACTGCCACTACCTCTCCAAACCACTGTCCAATTTCTCTCCAAAACCACTGCCCACTCTCTCACCAATCCACTGCCCCCTCTCTCTCTCCAAGTCACTGCCCACTCTCTCTCAAAACCATTGTCGGCCATCTCGAGATCACTGCCTACTCTCTCACAAATCCACTGCCCAATCTCTCTCCAAACCACTGCCCACTCTCTCCCCAAACAACTGCCCATTGTCTCTCCAATCCACTGCCCACTCTCTCTCCAAACCACTGCCCACTCTCTCTCCAAACTACTGTCCGATTTCTCTCCAAAACCACTGCGCTCTCTCTCTCCAAACCACTGCCCCCTCTCTCTACAAACCTCTGTCCACTCTCTCTCTAAAACACTGCCCACTCTCTCTCCAAACCACAGCTCACGCTCTCTCCAATCCACTGCCCATTCTATCTCCCAAACCACTGCCCACTCTCTCTCCAATCCACTGCTCACTCTCTCTTCAAATCCATTATCCACTGTCACTCCAAACCACTGACCACTCTCTCTCCAAACCACTGCACACACACTCTCCAAACAACTACCCACTGTCTCTAGAATCCACTGCCCACTCTCCCTCCAATCTGCTGCTCACTCTCTCCCAAACCACTGCCCAATCTCTCTCCAAACCACTAAGCAGTCCCTCTCCAAACCACTGCCCACTCTCTCTACAAAATACTGCCCACTCTCTCTCCAAACCACTGCGCACTCTCTCTCCAAACTACTGCGGACTCCCTCTCCAAAACACTGCCACTCTCTCTCCAAACCACTGCCCACTCTCTCTCTGAACCACTGCACACTCTCTCTCAATACTACTGCGCACACCCTCTCCAAACTACTATCATTCTCTCTCTAAACCACTGCCCACTCTCTCTCCAAACCTCTGCCCACCCTCTCACACATCCACTGCCCACTCTCTCTCCAAACCACTGCCCATTGTTTCTCCAATCGACTGCCCACTCTCTCTCCAAATTACTGCCACTATCTCTCCAAACCACTGCCCAGTCTCTCCCCAATCCACTACCCATCTCTCCAATCCACTGCCCTCTCTCTCTCCAAGCCACTGCCCACTCTCTCTCAAAACCATTGCCGACCATCTCGAGAGCACTGCCCACTCTCCCCAAACCAATGCCCACTGTCTCTCTAATCCACTGCCCACTTTCTCTGCAATCTACTGCTTACTCTCTCCCAAACCACTGCCAAATCACTCTCCAAACCACTGCCCACTCTCTCTCCAAAACCACTGCCCACTCTCTCTCTCCAAACCACTGCCCACTCTTCGACCCACTGCCCAGTCTCTCTCCAAACCATTGCTTACACTTCTCCAATCCACTGTCCACTCTCTCACCAATCCACTGCCCATTCTCTCTCGCAAAACACTGCCCAGTCTCTCTCCAATCCACTGCTCACTCTTTCATAGTTTCATCGAATTTACAGTGCAGAAGGAGGCCATTCGGCCCATCGAGTCTGCACCAGCTCTTGGAAAGAGCACCCTACCCAAGCCCACACCACTCTATCCCCATAACCCAGTAACCCCACTCAACCAACAGTAAGGGCAATTTTGGACACTAAGGGCAATCTAGCATGGCCAATCCACAAAACGTGCACATCTTTGGACTGTGGGAGGAAACCGGCGAACCCAGAGGAAACCCACGCACACACGGGGAGAACGTGCAGACTCCGCACAGAGAGTGACCCAGCCGGGAATCGAACCTGGGACACTGCAGCTGTGAAGCAATTGCGCTAACCGCTATGCTACGGTGCTGCCCTAACCTTTCTCCCAAACCTTTGTCCACTCTCTCTCCAAACCACTGTCCAATTTCTCTCCAAAACCACTGACCACTCTCTCTCCAATCGACTGCCCACTCTCTCTCCAAATTACTGCCACTACCTCTCCAAACCACTGCCCACTCTCTCTCCAATCCACTGCCCACTCTCTCTCGAATCCACTGCCCCCTCTCTCTCTCTCAAAGCCACTGCCCATTCTTTCTCAAAACCATTGTCGACCATCTCGAGATCACTGTCTACTCTCTCACAAATCCACTGCCCACTCTCTCTCCAAACCACTGCCCACTCTCTCCAATCAACTGCCCTCTCTCTCTGCAAACCGCTGACACCTCTCTCTACAAACCTCTGCACACTCTCTCTCCAAACCACTGCCCACTCTCTCTCCAAACTACTGAACACACTCTCTCCAACCCACTGCGCACACCCTCTCCAATCCACTGCCCACTCTCTCTCCAAACCACTGCCCACTCTCTCTCCAAACTACTGTCCGATTTCTCTCCAAAACCACTGCCCTCTCTCTCTCCAAACCACTGCACACACTCTCTCCAAACAACTGCCCACTGTCTCTAGAATCCACTGCCCACTCTCCCTCCAATCTGCTGCTCACTCTCTCCCAAACCACTGCCCAATCTCTCTCCAAACCACTAAGCAGTCCCTCTCCAAACCACTGCCCACTCTCTCTACAAAATACTGCCCACTCTCTCTCCAAACCACTGCGCACTCTTTCTCCAAACTACTGCGGACTCCCTCTCCAAAATACTGCCACTCTCTCTCCAAACCACTGCCCACTCTCTCTCTGAACCACTGCACACACTCTCTCCAAACAACTGCCCACTGTCTCTAGAATCCACTGCCCACTCTCCCTCCAATCTGCTGCTCACTCTCTCCCAAACCACTGCCCAATCTCTCTCCAAACCACTAAGCAGTCCCTCTCCAAACCACTGCCCACTCTCTCTACAAAATACTGCCCACTCTCTCTCCAAACCACTGCGCACTCTTTCTCCAAACTACTGCGGACTCCCTCTCCAAAACACTGCCACTCTCTCTCCAAACCACTGCCCACTCTCTCTCTGAACCACTGCACACTCTCTCTCAATACTACTGCGCACACCCTCTCCAAACTACTTTCATTCTCTCTCTAAACCACTGCCCACTCTCTCTCCAAACCACTGCCCACCCTCTCACACATCCACTGCCCACTCTCTCTCCAAACCACTGCCCATTGTCTCTCCAATCGACTGCCCACTCTCTCTCCAAATTACTGCCACTATCTCTCCAAACCATTGCCCAGTCTCTCCCCAATCCACTACCCATCTCTCCAATCCACTGCCCTCTCTCTCTCCAAGCCACTGCCCACTCTCTCTCAAAACCATTGCCGACCATCTCGAGAGCACTGCCCACTCTCCCCAAACCAATGCCCACTGTCTCTCTAATCCACTGCCCACTCTCTCTGCAATCTACTGCTTACTCTCTCCCAAACCACTGCCAAATCACTCTCCAAACCACTGCCCACTCTCTCTGCAAAACCACTGCCCACTCTCTCTCTCCAAACCACTGCCCACTCTTCGACCCACTGCCCAGTCTCTCTCCAAACCATTGCTTACACTTCTCCAATCCACTGTCCACTCTCTCACCAATCCACTGCCCATTCTCTCTCGCAAAACACTGCCCAGTCTCTCTCCAATCCACTGCTCACTCTTTCATAGTTTCATCGAATTTACAGTGCAGAAGGAGGCCATTCGGCCCATCGAGTCTGCACCAGCTCTTGGAAAGAGCACCCTACCCAAGCCCACACCACTCTATCCCCATAACCCAGTAACCCCACTCAACCAACAGTAAGGGCAATTTTGGACACTAAGGGCAATCTAGCATGGCCAATCCACAAAACCTGCACATCTTTGGACTGTGGGAGGAAACCGGAGAACCCAGAGGAAACCCACGCACACACGGGGAGAACGTGCAGACTCCGCACAGAGAGTGACCCAGCCGGGAATCGAACCTGGGACACTGCAGCTGTGAAGCAATTGCGCTAACCGCTATGCTACCGTGCTGCCCTAACCTTTCTCCCAAACCTTTGTCCACTCTCTCTCCAAACCACTGTCCAATTTCTCTCCAAAACCACTGCCCACTCTCTCTCCAATCGACTGCCCACTCTCTCTCCAAATTACTGCCACTACCTCTCCAAACCACTGCCCACTCTCTCTCCAATCCACTGCCCACTCTCTCTCGAATCCACTGCCCCCTCTCTCTCTCAAAGCCACTGCCCACTCTCTCTCAAAACCATTGTCGACCATCTCGAGATCACTGTCTACTCTCTCACAAATCCACTGCCCACTCTCTCTCCAAACCACTGCCCACTCTCTCCAATCAACTGCCCTCTCTCTCTGCAAACCGCTGACCCCTCTCTCTACAAACCTCTGCACACTTTCTCTCCAAACCACTGCCCACTCTCTCTCCAAACCACTGCTCACGCTCTCTCCAATCCACTGACCACTGTCTCTCCAAACCACTGCACACTTTCTCCCCAATCCACTGCCCACTCTCTCTCCAAGCCATTGCCCATTCTCTCTCCCAAACTACTGCCCACTCTCTCTCCAATCCACTGCTCACTCTCGCTCCCAATCCATTATCCACTGTCACTCCAAACCACTGCCCACTCTTTCTCCAAACCACTGCACACTTTCCCTCCAAACAACTGCCCACTGTCTCTAGAATCCACTGCCCACTCTCCCTCCAATCTGCTGCTCACTCTCTCCCAAACCACTGCACACTCTATCTCCAAACCACTGCTCACTGTCTCTCCAATCCACTGCCCACTCTCTCTCCAATCTACTGCTCACTCTCTCCCAAACCACGGCCCACTCTCTCTCCAATACACTGCCCACTCTCTATCCAAATCACTGCCCAATCTCTCTCCAAAACCACTGCCCACTCTCTCTCCAAACCGCTGCCCACTCTCTCTCCAAACCACTGGGCACTTCCTCTCCAAACCACTGCCACTCTCTTTCCAAACCACTGCCCACTCTCTCTCTACACCACTGCACACTCTATCTCAAACCCCCTGCGCACTCCATCTCCAAACCACTAGCACTCTCTCTCCAAACCACTGCCCACTCTCTCTCTCCAAACCACTGCCCACAGTGTCTCCAAACCATTGCCCACTCTCTCTCCAAATTACTGCCACTATCTCTCCAAACCACTGCCCACTCTCTCTCCAATCCACTGCCTACACTCTCTCCAATCCACTGCCCTCTCTCTCTCCAAGCCAGTGCCCACTCTCTTTCAAAACCATTGTCGACGATCTCGAGATCACTGCTCACTCTCTTACAAATCCACTGCCCACTCTCTCTCCAAGCCACTGTCCAATTTCTCTCCAAAACCACTGCCCTCTCTCTCTCCAAACCACTGCCCCCTCTCTCTACAAACCTCTGCCCTCTCTCACACCAAACCACTGCCCACTCTCTCTCCAAACCACTGCACACTCTCTCTCCAATCCACTGCCCACTATCTCTCTAATCCACTCCCCATTCTCTCTGCCAAATCACTGCCCACTCTCTCTCCAATCCACTGCTCACTCTCTCTCCCAATCCATTATTCACTGTCACTCCAAAACACTGCCCACTCTCTCTCCAAACCACTGCACACTCTCTCTCCAAACAACTGCCCACTGTCTCTAGAATCCACTGCCCACTCTCCCTCCAATCTGCTGCTCACTCTCTCCCAAACCACAGCCCAATCTCTCTCCAAACTACTAAGCAGTACCTCTCCAAACCACTGCCCACTCTCTCTACAAACCACTGCCCACTCTCTCTCCAAACGACTGCCCACTCTCTCTCCAAATCACTGCGCACTCCCTCTCCAAACCACTGCCACTCTCTCTCCCAACCACTGCCCACACTCTCTCTGAACCACTGCACACTCTCTCTCAATACTACTGCGCACTCCCTCTCCAAACCACTACCACTCTCTCTCCAACCCACTGCCCATTGTCTGTCCAATCGACTGCCCACTCTCTCTCCAAATTACTGCCACTATCTCTCCAAACCACTGACCAGTCGCTCTCCAATCCTCTGACCACTCTCTCTCCAATCCACTGACCTCTCTCTCTCAAAACCATTGCCGACCATCACGATATCACTGCCCACTCTCTCCAAACCACTGCCCACTGCCTCTCTAATCCACTGCCCACTCTCTCTGCAATCTACTGCTTACTCTCTCCCAAACCACTCTCCAAACCACTGCCCACTCTCTCTCCAAAACCACTGCCCACTCTCTCTCCCAAACCTTTGACCAGTGTCTCTCCAAACCACTGCACACTATCTCTCCAAACCACTGCACACTCTCTCTCCAAACCACTGCTGACTGTCTCTCCAATCCACTGCCCACTCTCTCTCCAATCTACTGCTCACTCTCTCCCAAACCACGGCCCACTCTCTCTCCAATACACTGCCCACTCTCTATCCAAACGACTGCCCAATCTCTCTCCAAAACCACTGCCCAGTCTCTCTCCAAACCGCTGCCCACTCTCTCCAAAACCACTGCCCAATCTCTCTTCAATCTACTGCTTACTCTCTCCCAAACCACGGGCCACTCTCTCTCCAATACACTGCCCACTCTCTATCCAAACGACTGCCCAATCTCTCTCCAAAACCACTGCCCACTCTCTCTCCAAACCGTTGCCCACTCTCTCTTCAAAACCACTGCCACTCTCTCTCCCAACCACTGCCCACACTCTCTCGGAACCACTGCCCACCATCTCACACATCCACTGCCCACTCTCTCTCCAAACCACTGCCCATTGTCTCTCCAATCGACTGCCCACTCTCTCTCCAAATTACTGCCACTATCTCTCCAAACCACTGCCCAGTCTCTCTCCAATCCACTGCCCCTCTCTCTCCAATCCACTGCCCTCGCTCTCTCCAAGCCACTGCCCACTCTCTCTCAAAACCATTGCCGACCATTTCGAGATCACTGCCCACTCTCTCCAAACAACTGCCCACTGTCTCTCTAATCCACTGCCCACTATCTCTGCAATCTACTGCGTATTCTCTCCCAAACCACTGCCAAATCTCTCTCCAAGCCACTGCCCACTCTCTCTCAAAACCATTGCCGACCATTTCGAGATCACTGCCCACTCTCTCCAAACCACTGCCCACTGTCTCTCTAATCCACTGCCCACAATCTCTGCAATCTACTGCTTATTCTCTCCCAAACCACTACCAAATCACTCTCCAAACCACTGCCCACTCTCTCTCCAAAACCACTGCCCACTCTCTCACCAAACCACTGCCCACTCTTCGAACCACTGCCCAGTCTCTCTCCAAACCATTGCTCACGATTCTCCAATCCACTGCCCACTCTCGCTCCAATCCACTGCTCACTCTCTCTCCCAAACCTTTGCCCACTGTCTCTCCAAAGTACTGCACGTTATCTCTCCAAACCACTGCACACTCTCTCTCCAAACCACTGCTCACTGTCTCTCCAATCCACTACCCACTCTCTCTCCAATCCACTGCCCACTCTCTCCCAAACCACGGCCCACTCTCTCTCCAATACACTGCCCACTCTCTCTCCAAACCACTGCGCAAACTATCTCCAACCCACTGCGCACTCCCTCTCCAATTCACTGCCCACTCTCTCACAAATCCACTGCCCACTCTCTCTCCAAACCACTGCCCACTCTCTCTCCAATCCACTGCTCACTCTCTCCAAACCAATATCCAATTTCTCTCCAAAATCACTGCCCACTCTCTCTCCAATCGACTGCCCACTCCTTCTCCAAATTACTGCCACTATCTCTGCAAACCACTGCCCACTCTCTCTCCAATCCACTGCCTACTCTCTCTCCAATCCACTGCCCTCTCTCTCTCCAAGCCACTGCCCACTCTCTCTCAAAACCATTGTCGACGATCTCGAGATCACTGCCCACTCTCTCACAAATCCACTGCCCACTCTCTCTCCAAACCATTGCCCACTCTCTCTCCAATCCACTGCCCACTCTCTATCCAAGCCACTGTCCAATTTCTCTCCAAAACCACTGTCCTCTCTCTCTCCAAACCACTGCCCCCTCTATCTACAAACCTCTGCCCTCTCTCACTCCAGACCACTGCCCACTCTCTCTCCAAACCACTGCTCACGCTCTCTCCATTCCACTGACCACTGTCGCGCCAAACCACTGCACACTCTCTCTCCAATCCACTGCCCACTCTCTCTCCAAACCAGTGCTCACTCTCTCTCCAACCCACTGCCCACTCTCTCTCCAAACCACTGTCCAAATTCTCTCCACAACAATTACCCACTCTCTCTCCAATCGACTGCCCACTCTCTCTCCAATCCACTGCCCACTCTCTCTCCAATCCACTGCCTCCTCTCTCTCTCCAAGCCACTGCCCACTCTCTCTCAAAACCATTGTCGACCATCTCGAGATCACTGCCTACTCTCTCACAAATCCACTGTCCACTCTCTCTCCAAACCACTGCCCACTCTCTCTCCAATCCACTGCCCACTCTCTCTCCAAACCACTGTCCAATTTCTCTCCAAAACCACTGCCCTCTCTCTCTCCAAACCACTGCCCACTCTCTCTCCAATCCACTGCTCACTCTCTCTCCCAATCCATTATCCACTGTCACTCCAAAACGCTGCCCACTCTCTCTCCAAACCACTGCACACTCTCTCTCCAAACAACTGCCCACTGTCTCTAGAATCCACTACCCACTCTTCCTCCAATCTGCTGCTCACTCTCTCCCAAACCACTGCCCAATCTCTCTCCAAACCACTAAGCAGTCCCTCTCCAAAACACTGCCCACTCTCTCTACAAACCACTGCCCACTCTCTCTCCAAACCACTGCCCACTCTCTCTCCAAACCACTGCGCACTCCCTCTCCAAACCACGACCACTCTCTCTCCAACCCACTGCCCATTGTCTATCCAATCGACTGCCCACTCTCTCTACAAATTACTGCCACTATCTCTCCAAACCACTGCCCAGTCTCTCTCCAATCCTCTGCCCACTCTCTCTCCAATCCACTGCCCTCTCTCTCAAAACCATTGCCGACCATTTCGATATCACTGCACACTCTCTCCAAACCACTGCCCACTGTCTCTCTAATCCACTGCCCACTCTCTCTGCAATCTACTGCTTACTCTCTCACAAACCACTCTCCAAACCACTGCCCACTCTCTCTCCAAAACCACTGCACACTCTCTCTCCAAATCACTGCCACTCTCTCTCCAAACCACTGCGCACTCCCTCTCCAAACCACTGCCACTCTCTCTCCCAACCACTGCCCACTCTCTCTCTGAACCACTGCACGTTCTCTCTCAATACTACTGCGCACTCCCTCTCAAAACCACTACCACTCTCTCTCCAAACCACTGCCCATTGTCTCTCCAATCGACTGCCCACTCTCTCTCCAAATTACTGCCACTATCTCTACAAACCACTGCCCACTCTCTCTCCAATCCTCTGCCCACTCTATCTCCAATCCACTGCCCACTCTCTCTCAAAACCATTGCCGACCATCTCGAGATCACTGCCCACTCTCTCCAAACCACTGCCCACTGTCTCACTAATCCACTGCCCACTCACTCTGCAATCTACAGCTTACTCTCTCCCAAACCACTGCCAAATCACTCTCCAAACCACTGCCCACTCTTTCTCCAATACCACTGCCCACGCTCTCTTCAAACCACTGCGCACTCTCTCTCCAAACCACTGCCCACTCTTCGAACCACTGCCCACTCTCTCTCCAAACCATTGCTCTCGATTCTCCAATCCACTGTCCATTGTCTCTCCATACCACTGCACACTCTCTCTCCAATCCACTGCCCACTCTCTCACCAATCCACTGCCCATTCTCTCTCGCAAAACACTGTCCACTCTCTACAATCCACTGCTCACTCTCTCTCCCAAACCTTTGTCCACTGTCTCTCCAAACCACTGCACACTCTCTCTCCAGACCACTGCACACTATCTCTCCAAACCACTGCTCACTGTCTCTCCAATCCACTGCCCACTCTCTCTCCAATCTACTGCGCACTCTCTCCCAAACCACTGCCCACTCTCTCTCCAATCCACTGCACACTCTCTATCCAAAGCACTGCCCAATCTCTCTCCAAAACCACTGCCCACCCTCTCTCCAAACCACTGCCCACTTTCTCTCCAAACCACTGGGCACTCCCTCTCCAAACCACGGCCACTCTCTTTCCAAACCACTGCCCACTCTCTCTATACACCACTGCACACTCTCTCTCAAACTCCCTGCGCACTCCCGCTCCAATCCACTACCACTCTCTCTCCAAACCACTGCCCACTCTCTCTCCAAACCACTGCCCACAGTGTGTCCAAACCACTGCCCACTCTATCTCCAAACCACTACCCACACTCTCTCCAACCCACTGCGCACTCCCTCTCCAATTCACTGCCCACTCTCTCACAAATCCACTGCCTACTCTCTCTCCAAACCACTGCCATTCTATCTCCAATCCACTGAACACTCTCTCTCCAAACCACTGCCCATTGTCTATCCAATCGACTGCCCACTCTCTCTCCAAATTACTGGCACTGTCTCTCCAAACCACTGCCCACTCTCTCTCCAATCCACTGCCTACTCTCTCTCCAATCAACTGCCCTCTCTCTCCAAGCCACTGCCCACTCTCTCTCATAACCATTGTCGACCATCTCGAGATCACTGCCCACTCTCTCACAAATCCACTGCCCACTCTCTCTTTAAACCATTGCCCACTCTCTCTCCAATCCACTGCCCTCTCTCTCTCCAAACCACTGCCCCCTCTCTCTACAAACCTCTGCCCTCTCTCTCTCCAAACCACTGCCCACTCTCTCTCCAAACCACTGCCCACTCTCTCTCCAAACCACTGCGCACTGCCTCTCCAAACCACTGTCACTCTCTCTCCAAACCACTGTCCACTCTCACTGCAATCTACTGTTTAATCTCTCCCAAACCACTGCCAAATCTCTCTCCAAACCACTGCCCACTCACTCTCCAAAACCACTGCCCACTCTCTCTCCAAACCACTGCGCCCGTTTTCTCCAAACCACTACCCACTCTTCAACCACTGCCCACTCTCTCTCCAAACCATTGCTCACGATTCTCCAATCCACTGTCCACTGTCTCTCCAAACCACTGCACACTCACTCTCCAATCCACTGCCCACTCTCTCACCAATCCACTGCCCATTCTCTCTCGCAAAACACTGCCCACTCTCTCTCCAATCCACTGCTCACTCTCTCTCCCAAACCTTTGTCCACTGCCTCTCCAAAACACTGCTCACTGTCTCTCCAATCCACTGCCCACTCTCTCTCCAATCTACTGCTCACTCTCTCCCAAACCACTGCTCACTCTATCTCCAATCCACTGCCCACTCTCTATCCAAACCACTGCCCAATCTCTCTCCAAAACCACTGCCCACTCTCACTGCAATCTACTGTTTACTCTCTCCCAAACCACTGCCAAATCTCTCTCCAAACCACTGCCCACTCACTCTCCAAAACCACTGCCCACTCTCTCTCCAAACCACTGCGCCCTTTTTCTCCAAACCACTACCCACTCTTCAACCACTGCCCACTTTCTCTCAAAACCATTGCTCACGATTCTCCAATCCACTGTCCACTGTCTCTCCAAACCACTGCACACTCACTCTCCAATCCACTGCCCACTCTCTCACCAATCCACTGCCCATTCTCTCTCGCAAAACACTGCCCACTCTCTCTCCAATCTACTGCTCACTCACTCTCCCAAACCTTTGTCCACTGCCTCTCCAAAACACTGCTCACTGTCTCTCCAATCCACTGCCCACTCTCTCTCCAAACCACTGCCCAATCTCTCTCCAAAACCACTGCCCACTCTCTCTCCAAACCACTTCCCACTCTCTCTCCAAATCACTGGGCACTCCCTCTCCAAACCACTGCCACTCTCTTTCCAAAGCACTGCCCACTCTCTCTCTAAACCACTGCACACTCTCTCTCAAACCCCCTGCGCACTCCCTCTCCAAACCTCTTCCACTCCCCCCAAACCACTGCCCACTCTCTCTCCAAACTACTGCCCACATTGTCTGCAAACCACTGCCCACTCTCTCTCTCCAAACCACTGCCCCCTCTCTCTACAAAGCTTTGCCCACTCTCTCTCCAAACCACTGCCCACTCTCTCTCCAAACCACTGCTCACGCTCTCTCCAATCCACTGACCACAGTCTCTCCAAACCAATGCACACACTCTCTCAAATCCACTGCCCACTCTCTCTCCAAACCACTGACCCCTCTCTCTACAAACTACTGCCCACTCTCTCTCCAAACCACTGCCCACTCTCTCTCCAAACCACTGCTCACGCTCTCTCCAATCCACTGACCACTGTCTCTCCAAACCAATGCACACTCTCTCTCCAATCCACTGCCACTCTCTCTCCAATCTACTGCCCATTCTCTCTCTCCAAACCTCTGCCCACTCTCTCTCGAAACCACTGCCCACAGTGTCTCCAAACCACTGCCCACTCTCTCTCCAAACTACGGCCAACACTCTCTCCATCGCACTGCGCACTTCCTCTCCAATTCACTGCCCCCTCTCTCACAAATCCACTGCCCACTCTCTCTCAAAACAACTGCCCACTCTCTCTACAATCCATTGCCCATACTCTCTCCAAACCACTGTCCAATTTCTCTCCAAAACCACTGCCCACTCTCTCTCCAAACCACTGCCCACTCTCTCTCCAAACCACTGCTCACGCTCTCTCCAAACCACTGACCACAGTCTCTCCAAACCAATGCACACACTCTCTCAAATCCACTGCCCACACTCTCTCCAATCCACTGCCCATTCTCTCTCCCAAACCACTGCCACGCTCTCCAATCCACTGCCCACACTCTCTCCAATCCACTGCCCATTCTCTCTCCCAAACCACTGCCCACTCTCTCCAAACCACTGCCCACTCTCTCTCCAAACCACTGAACACTCTCTCCAAACAACTGCCCACTGTCTCTTGAATCCACTGCCCACACTCCCTCCAATCTGCTGGTGACTCTCTCCCAAACCACTGCCCTATCTCTCTCCAAACCACTAAGCAGTCCCTCTCCAAACCACTGCCCACTCTCTCTACCAACCACTTCCCACTCTCTCTCCAAACCACTGCCCACCCTCTCTCCAAACCACTGCGCACAGCCTCTCCAACATCCACTGCCCACTCTCTCTCCAAACCACTGTCCACACTCTCTCCAAACCACTTCCCACTCTCTCTCCAATCGACTGCCCACTCTCTCTCCAAGTTACTGCCACTATCTCTCCAAAACACTGCCCACTCTCTCGAGATAACTGCACACTCACTCCAAACCACTGCCCCCTGTCTCTCTAATCCACTGTCCACTCTCTCTCCAATCTACTGCTTCCTCTCTCCCAAACCACTGCCCAATCTCTCTCCAAACCACTGCCCACTCGATCTCCAAAACCACTGCCCACTCTCTCTCCAAACCACTGCGCACTCTCTCTACAAACCACTGCCCACTCTTCAAACCACTGCCCACTCGCTCTCGAATCCTTTGCTCACGATTCTCCAATCCACTGACCACTGTCTCTCCAGACCACTGTAAACTCTCTCTCCAATCCACTGCACACTCTCTCACTAATCCACTGCCCATTCTCTCTCGCAAAACACTGCCCACTCTCTCTACAATCCACTGCTCACACTCTCTCCCAAACCTTTGTCCACTGTCTCTCCAAACCACTGCACACTCTCTCTCCAAACCACTGCCCACTCTCTCTCCAAACCACTGCTCACTGTCTCTCCAATCCACTGCCCACTCTCTCTCCCGTCTACTGCTCACTCTGTCTCAAACCACTGCCTAATCTTTCTCCAAACCACTGCGCACTCCCTCTCAAAGCCACTGCCCACCATCTCTCCAGGCCACTGCCCACTCTCTCTCCAAACTACTAACCTCTCTCTCTCCAAACCACTGCACACTCTCTCCCAAATCCGCTGCGCACTCCCTCACAAACCACTTCCACTCTCTCTCCAAACAACTGCCCACTGTGTCTCCAAACCACTGCCCACTCTCTCTCCAAACCACTGCCCACACTCTTTCCAACCTTCTGCGCACTCCCTGTCCAAACCACTGCCCACTCTCTCTCCAAGCCACTGCCCACTCTCCCTAAACCACTGCACACTCTCTCTCAAAACCACTGCGCACTCCCTCTCCAAACCACTGCCCACTCTCTCACCAAACCACTGCCCACCCTCTCACACATCTACTGCCCACACTCTCTCCAAACCACTGCCTATTGTCTCTCCAATCCACTGGCCACTCTCTCTGCAATCCACTGTCCACACTCTCCCCAAACCACTGGCCACTCTCTCTCCAATCGACTGCCCACTCTCTCACCAAATTACTGCCACTATCTCTCCAAACGACTGCCCACTCTATCACCAAACCACTGCCCACTTTCTCTCCAATCTACTGCTTACTCTCTCCCAAACCACTGCTCAATCTCTCTCCAAACCACTGCCCACTCTCTCTCGCAAACCACTGCCCACTCTCTCTCCAATCCACTGCTCAAGATTCTCCAATCCACTGTCCACTGTCCCTCCAAACCACAGCACATTCTCTCTCCAATCCACTGCACATTCTCTCTCCAATCCACTGCCCATTCTCTCTCGCAAACCACTGCCCACTCTCTCTCCAATCCACTGCTCACACTCTCTCCCAAACCGTTGTCCACTGTCTCTCCAAACCACTGCCCACTCTCTCTCCAAACCACTGCACACTCTCTCTCCAAACTACTGCCCACTGTCTCTCCCATCCACTGCCCACTCTCTCTCCAATCTACTGCTCACTCTCTCCCAATCCACTGCCTAATCTCTCTCCAAACCACTGCGCACTCCCTCTCCAAACCACTGCCCACTCTCTCTCCAAATCACTGCCCAATATCTCTCCAAACTATTGCCCACTCTCTCTCCAAACAACTGGGCACTCCCTCTTCAAGCCACTGCCACTCTCTTTCCAAACCACTGCCCACTCTCTCTCTAAACCACGGCACACTCTCTCCCAAAACCACTGCGCACTCCCTCACAAACCACTGCCACTCTCTCTCCAATCGACTGCCCACTCTCTCTCCAAATTACTGCCACTATCTCTTCAAACGACTGCCCACTCTCTCTCCAAACAACTGCCCACTGTGTCTCCAAACCACTGCCCACTCTCTCTCCAAACCATTGCCCACACACTTTCCAACCCTCTGCGCACTCCCTGTCCAAACCACTGCCCACTCTCTCTCCAAACCACTGCCCACTCTCTCTAAACCACTGCACACTCTCTCTCAAAACCACTGCGCACTCCCTCTCCAAACCACTGCCCACTCTCTCACCAAACCACTGCCCACCCTCTCACACATCTACTGCCCACAGTCTCTCCAAACCACTGCCCACTGTCTCTCCAATCCACTGGCCACTCTCTCTCCAATCCACTGTCCACACTCTCCCCAAACCACTTCTATCTCTCTCTCCAAATTACTGCCACTATCTCTCGAAACGACTGCCCACTCTCTCTCCAAACCACTGCCCACTCTCTCTCCAATCTACCGCTCACTCTCTCCCAATCTACTGCCTAATCTCTCTCCAAACCACTGCCCACCCTCTCACACATCTACTGCCCACAGTCTCTCCAAACCACTGCCCACTGTCTCTCCAATCCACTGGCCACTCTCTCTCCAATCCACTGTCCACACTCTCCCCAAACCACTTCTCACTCTCTCTCCAATCGACTGCCCACTCTCTCACCAAATTACTGCCACTATCTCTCCAAACGACTGCCCACTCTATCACCAAACCACTGCCCACTGTCTCTCCAATCCACTTCCCAATCTCTCCCCAATCTACTGCTTTCTCTCTCCCAAACCACTGCTCAATCTCTCTCCAAACTACTGCCCACTCTCTCTCGCAAACCACTGCCCACTCTCCCTCCGATCCACTGCTCACGATTCTCCAATCCACTGTCCACTGTACCTCCAAACCACTGCAAATTCTCTCTCCAATCCACTGCACATTCTCTCTCCAATCCACTGCCCATTCTCTCTCGCAAACCACTGCCCACTCTCTCGCCAATCCACTGCTCACTCTGTCTCCCAACCCGTTGTCCACTGTCTCTCCAAACCACTGCCCACTCTCTCTCCAAACCACTGCACACTCTCTCGCCAATCCACTGCTCACTCTGTCTCCCAACCCGTTGTCCACTGTATCTGCAATCTACTGCTCACTCTCTCCCAATCCACTGCCTAATCTCTCTCCAAACCACTACGCACTCCCTCTCCAAACCACTGCCCACTCTCTCTCCAAACCACTGCCCACTCTCTCTCCAAACTATTGCCCACTCTCTCTCCAAACAACTGGGCACTCCCTCTCCAAGCCACTGCCACTCTCTCCAATCGACTGCCCACTCTCTCTCCAAATTACTGCAACCATCTCTTCAAACGACTGCCCACTCTCTCTCCAAACTACTGCCCACTGTCTCTCCAATCCACTGCCATATCTCTCTCCAATCTACTGCTTACTCTCTCCCAAACCACTGCTCAATCTCTTTCAAACCACTGCCCACTCGCTCTCCAAAACCACTGTCCACTCTCTCTCCAAACCACTGCGCACTCTCTCTCCAAACCACTGCCCACTCTTCAAACCACAGCCCACTATCTCTCCAAACCACTGCTCACGATTCTGCAATCCACTGCGCACAGCCTCTCCAAACCACTGCCACTCTCTCTCCCAACCACTGCCCACTCTCTCTCTAAACCACTGCACACTCTCTCTCAATACTACTGCGCACACCTTCTCCAAACCACTACCACTCTCTCTCCAAACGACTGCCCACTCTCTCTCCAAACCACTGCCCACCCTCTCACACATCCACTGACCACTCTCATTCCAATCCACTGCCCTCTCTCTCTCCAAGCCACGGCACAATCTCTCTCAAAACCATTGCCGACCATCTCGAGATCACTGCCCAATCACTCCAAATCACTGCCCACTGTCTCTCTAATCCACTGTCCACTCTCTCTCCAATCTACTGCTTACTCTCTCCCAAACCACTGCCCAATCTCTCTCCAAACCACTGCCCACTCTCTCTCCAAATCCACTCCCACTCTCTCTCCAAATCACGGCGCACTCTCTCTCCAAACCACTGCCCACTCTTCAAACCACTGCCCACTCGCTCTCTAAACCATTGCTCACGATTCTCCAATCCACTGACCACTGTCTCTCCAAACCACTGCACACTCTCTCTCCAATCCACTGACCACTCTCTCACCAATCCACTGCCCATTCTCTCTCGCAAAACACTGCCCACTCTCTCTACAATCCACTGCTCACACTCTCTCCCAAACCTTTGTCCACTGTCTCTCCAAACCACTGCACATTCTCTCTCCAAACCACTGCACACTCTCTCTCCAAACCACTGCTCACTGTCTCTAAAATCCACTGCCCACTCTCTCTCCCATCTACTGCTCACTCTCTCCCAAACCACTGCCTAATCTCTCTCCAAACCACTGCGCACTCCCTCTCAAAACCACTGCCCACCATCTCTCCAGACCACTGCCCACTCTCTCTCCTAACTACTACCCTCTCTCTCCAAACCACTGCACACTCTCTCCCAAATCCACTGCGCACACCCTCACAAACCACTTCCACTCTCTCTCCAAACAACTGCCCACTGTGTCTCCAAGGCACTGCCCACTCTCTCTCCAAACCACTGCCCACACTCTTTCCAACCTTCTGCGCACTCCCTGTCCAAACCACTGCCCACTCTCTCTCCAAGCCACTGCCCACTCTCCCTAAACCACTGCACACTCTCTCTCAAAACCACTGCGCACTCCCTCTCCAAACCACTGCCCACTCTCTCACCAAATCACTGCCCACCCTCTCACACATCTACTGCCCACACTCTCTCCAAACCACTGCCTATTGTCTCTCCAATCCACTGGCCACTCTCTCTGCAATCCACTGTCCACACTCTCCCCAAACCACTGGCCACTCTCTCTCCAATCGACTGCCCACTCTCTCACCAAATTACTGCCACTATCTCTCCAAACGACTGCCCACTCTATCACCAAACCACTGCCCACTTTCTCTCCAATCTACTGCTTACTCTCTCCCAAACCACTGCTCAATCTCTCTCCAAACCACTGCCCACTCTCTCTCGCAAACCACTGCCCACTCTCTCTCCAATCCACTGCTCAAGATTCTCCAATCCACTGTCCACTGTCCCTCCAAACCACAGCACATTCTCTCTCCAATCCACTGCACATTCTCTCTCCAATCCACTGCCCATTCTCTCTCGCAAACCACTGCCCACTCTCTCTCCAATCCACTGCTCACACTCTCTCCCAAACCGTTGTCCACTGTCTCTCCAAACCACTGCCCACTCTCTCTCCAAACCACTGCACACTCTCTCTCCAAACTACTGCCCACTGTCTCTCCCATCCACTGCCCACTCTCTCTCCAATCTACTGCTCACTCTCTCCCAATCCACTGCCTAATCTCTCTCCAAACCACTGCGCACTCCCTCTCCAAACCACTGCCCACTCTCTCTCCAAATCACTGCCCAATATCTCTCCAAACTATTGCCCACTCTCTCTCCAAACAACTGGGCACTCCCTCTTCAAGCCACTGCCACTCTCTTTCCAAACCACTGCCCACTCTCTCTCTAAACCACGGCACACTCTCTCCCAAAACCACTGCGCACTCCCTCACAAACCACTGCCACTCTCTCTCCAATCGACTGCCCACTCTCTCTCCAAATTACTGCCACTATCTCTTCAAACGACTGCCCACTCTCTCTCCAAACAACTGCCCACTGTGTCTCCAAACCACTGCCCACTCTCTCTCCAAACCATTGCCCACACACTTTCCAACCCTCTGCGCACTCCCTGTCCAAACCACTGCCCACTCTCTCTCCAAACCACTGCCCACTCTCTCTAAACCACTGCACACTCTCTCTCAAAACCACTGCGCACTCCCTCTCCAAACCACTGCCCACTCTCTCACCAAACCACTGCCCACCCTCTCACACATCTACTGCCCACAGTCTCTCCAAACCACTGCCCACTGTCTCTCCAATCCACTGGCCACTCTCTCTCCAATCCACTGTCCACACTCTCCCCAAACCACTTCTATCTCTCTCTCCAAATTACTGCCACTATCTCTCGAAACGACTGCCCACTCTCTCTCCAAACCACTGCCCACTCTCTCTCCAATCTACCGCTCACTCTCTCCCAATCTACTGCCTAATCTCTCTCCAAACCACTGCCCACCCTCTCACACATCTACTGCCCACAGTCTCTCCAAACCACTGCCCACTGTCTCTCCAATCCACTGGCCACTCTCTCTCCAATCCACTGTCCACACTCTCCCCAAACCACTTCTCACTCTCTCTCCAAATTACTGCCACTATCTCTATCCAAACCACTGCCCACACTCTCTCCAAACTATTGCCCACTCTATCTACAAACAACATTGGCACTCCCTCTCCAAGCCACTGCCACTCTCTTTCCAAACCACTGCCCACTCTATCTCTAAACCACTGCACACTCTCTACCAAAGCCACTGCGCACTCCCTCACAAACCACTGCCACTCTCTCTCCAATCGACTTCCCACTCTCTCTCCAAATTACTGCCACGATCTCTTCAAACGACTGCCCACTCTCTCTCCAAACCACTGCCCACTGTCTCTCCAATCCACTACCAAATCTCTCTCCAATCTACTGCTTACTCTCTCCCAAACCACTGCTCAATCTCTCTCCAAACCACTGCCCACTCGCTCTCCAAAACCACTGTCCACTCTCTCTCCAAACCACTGCGCACTCCCTCTCCAAACCACTGCCCACTCTTCAAATCACTGCCCACTATCTCTCCAAACCACTGCCCACTGTCTCTCCAAACCACAGCACATTCTCTCTCCAATCCACTGCCCACTCTCTCTCCAATCCACTGCCCATTCTCTCTCTCAAACCATTGCGCACGATTCTCCAGTCCACTGTCCACTGTCTCTACAAACCACTGCACACTATCCCTCCAATACACTGCCACTCTCTCACCAATCCACTGCCCATTCTCTCTCTCAAATCACTGCCCACTCTCTCTACAATCCACTGCTCACTCTGTCTCCCAAACATTTGTCCACTGTCTCTCCAAACCACTGCACACTCTCTCTCCAAACCACTGCACACTGTCTCTCCAAATCACTGCTCACTGTCTCTCCAATCCACTGCCCACTCTCTCTCCAATCTACTGCTCACTCTCTCCCAAACCACTGCCTAATCTCTCTCCAAATCACTGCGCACTCCCTCTCCAAACCACTGCCCACTCTCTCTCCAAACCACTGGCCACTCTCTCTCCAAACTACTGCCCTCTCTCTCTCCAAACCACTGCACACTCTCCCAAATCCACTGCGCACTCCCTCACAAACCACTGCCACTCTCTCTCCAAACAACTGCCCACTGTGTCTCCAAATCACTGCCCACTCTCTCTCCAAACCACTGCCCACACTCTCTCCAACCCTCTGCGCACTCCCTGTCCAAACCACTGCCCACTCTCTCTCCAAACCACTGCCCACTCTCTCTAAATCATTGCACACTCTCTCTCAAAACCACTGCGCACTCCCTCTCCAAACCACTGCCCACTCTCTCACCAAACCACTGCCCACCCTCTCACACATCTACTGCCCACAGTCTCTCCAAACCACTGCCCACTGTCTCTCCAATCCACTGGCCACTCTCTCTCCAATCCACTGTCCACACTCTCCCCAAACCACTTCTCACTCTCTCTCCAAATTACTGCCACTATCTCTCGAAACGACTGCCCACTCTCTCTCCAAACCACTGCCCACTCTCTCTCCAATCTACTGCTCACTCTCTCTTAATCCACTGACTAATCTCTCTTCAAACCACTGCGCACTCTCCCTCCAAAACACTGCCCACTCTCTATCCAAACCACTGCCCACTCTCTCTCCAAACTATTGCCCACTCTCTCTACAAACAACTGGGCACTCCCTCTCCAAGCCACTGCCACTCTCTTTCCAAACCACTTCCCACTCTCTCTCTAAACCACTGCACACTCTCTCCCAAAGCCACTGCGCACTCCCTCACAAACCACTGCCACTTTCTCTCCAATCGACTTCCAATCTATCTCCAAATTACTGCCATGATCTCTTCAAACGACTGCCCACTCTCTCTCCAAACCACTGCCCACTGTCTCTCCAATCCACTGCCAAATCTCTCTCCAATCTACTGCTTACTCTCTCCCAAACCACTGCTCAATCTCTCTCCAAACAACTGCCCACTCGCTCTCCAAAACCACTGTCCACTCTCTCTCCAAACCACTGCCCACTGTCTCTCCAATCCACTGCCAAATCTCTCTCCAATCTACTGCTTACTCTCTCCCAAACCACTGCTCAATCTCTCTCCAAACAACTGCCCACTCTCTCTCCAAACCACTGCCCACTCTTCAAACCGCTGCCCACTATCTCTCCAAACCACTGCTCACGATTCTCCAATCCACTGTCCACTGTCTCTCCAAACCACAGCACATTCTCTCTCCAATCCACTGCCCACTCTCTCTCCAATCCACTGCCCATTCTCTCTCGCAAACCATTGCGCACGATTCTCCAATCCACTGTCCACTGTCTCTCCAAACCACTGCACACTCTCTCTCCAATACACTGCACACTGTCTCTCCAAACCACTGCTCACTGTCTCTCCAATCCACTGTCCATTCTCTCTCCAAACCACTGTCCAATTTCTCTCCAAAACCACAGCCCACTCTCTCTCCAATCGACTGCCCACTCTCTCTCCAAATTACTGCCACTATCTCTCCAAACCACTACCCACTCTCTCTCTAATCCACTGCCCACTCTCTCCCCAATCCTCTGCAATCTCTCTCTCTCCAGTCCACTGCCCACTCTCTCTCAAAACCATTGTCGACCATCTCGAGATCACTGCCTACTCTCTCACAAATCCACTGCCCACTCTCTCTCCAAATCACTGCCCACTCTCTCTCCAATCCACTGCCCACTCTCTCTCCAATCCACTGCCCACTCTCTCTCCAAACCACTGTCCAATATCTCTCCAAAACCACTGCCCTCTCTCTCGGCAAACCACTGCCCCCTCTCTCTCCAAATCTCTGCCCACTCTCTCTCCAAACCACTGCCCACTCTCTCGCCAAACCACTGCTCACGCTCTCTCCAATCCACTGAGCACTGTCTCTCCAAACCATTGCACAGTCTCTTTCCAGTCCACTGCCCACTCTCTCTCCAACCTACTGCCCATTCTCACTCCCAAACAACTGCCCAATCTCTCTCCAATCCACTGCTCACTCTCTCTCCCAATCCATTATCCCCTGTCACTCCAAACCACTGCCCACTCTCTCTCCAAACCACTGCACACTCTCTCTCCAAACAACTGCCCACTGTCTCTAGAATCCAATGCCCACTCTCCCTCCAATCTGCTGCTCACTCTCTCCCAAAAAACTGCCCAATCTCTCTCCAAACCACGATGCAGTCCCTCTCCAAACCACTGCCCACTCTCTCTACAAACCACTGCCCACTCTCTCTCCAAACCACTGCCCATCCTCTCTCCAAACCACTGCGCACTGCCTCTCCAAACCACTGCCACTCTCTCTCCAAACCACTGCCCAATCTCTCTCTGAACCACTGCACACTCTCTCTCAATACTACTGCGCACCCCCTCTCCAAACCACTACCACTCTCTCTCCAAACCACTGCCCACACTCTCTCCAAACCACTGCCCAACCACTCACACATCCACTGCCCACTCTCTCTCCAAACCACTGCCCACTCTTCGAACCACTGCCCAGTCTCTCTCCAAACCATTGCACACGATTCTCCAATCCACTGCCCACTGTCTCTCCATAACACTGCACTCTCTCTCTCCAATCCACTGCGCACTCTCTCACCAATCCACTGCCCATTCTCTCTCGCTAAACACTGCCCACTCTCTCTCCAATCCACTGCTCACTCTCTCTCCCAAACCTTTGTCCACTGTCTCTCCAAACCACTGCACACTCTCTCTCCAAACCACTGCACACTCTCTCTCCAAACCACAGCTCACTGTCTCTCCAATCCACTGCCCACTCTCTCTCCAATCTACTGCTCACTCTCTCCCAAACCACTGCCCACTCTCTCTCCAATCCACTGCCCACACTCTATCCAAACCACTGCCCAATCTCTCTCCAAAACCTCTGCCCAATCTCTCTCCAAACCACTGCCCACTCTCTCTCCAAACCACTGGGCACTCCCTCTCCAAACCACTGCCACTCTCTTTCCAAACCACTGCACACTTTCTCTCAACCCCCTGCTCACTCCCTCTCCAAACCACGACCACTCTCTCTCCAAACCACTGCCCACTCTCTCTCCAAACCACTGCCCACAGTTTCTCGAAACCACTGCCCACTCTCTCTCCAAACCACTGCCCGCACTCTCTCCAACCCACTGCACACTTCCTCTCCAATTCACTGTCCACTCTCTCACAAATCCACTGCCCACTCTCTCTCCAAACCACTGCCCACTCTCTCTCCAATCCACTGCTTACTCTCTCTCCAAACCACTGTCCAATTTCTCTCCAAAACCACTGCCCACTCTCTCTCCAATCGACTGCCCACTCTCTCTCCTAACCACTGCACACTCTCTCTCCAATCCACTGCCTCGTCTCTCTCCAATTCACTGCCCTCTCTCTCTGCAAGCCACTGCCCACTTTCTCTCAAAACCATTGTCGACCATCTCGAGATGATTGCCCACTCTCTCACAAATCCACTGCCCACTCTCTCTCCAAATTATTGCCCACTCTCTCTCCAATCCACTGCCCACTCTCTCTCCAATCCGCTGCCCACACTCTCTAAAAACCTCTGCCATCTCTCTCTCCAAACCACTGCCCACTCTCTCACCAAACCACTGCTCACGCTCTCTCCAATCCACTGACCACTGTCTCTCCAAACCACTGCACACTCTCTCTCCAATCCACTGCCCACTCTCATTCCAATCCACTGCCCATTCTCTCTCCCAAACCACTGACCACTCTCTCCAATCCACTGCTCACTCTCTCTCCCAAACCTTTGTCCACTGCCTCTCCAAACCACTGCACGCTCTCTCTCCAAACCACTGCACACTCTCTCTCCAAATCTTTGCTCACTGTCTCTCCAATCCACTGCCCACTCTCTCCAATCTACTGCTCACTCTCTCCAAATCCACTGCTCCCACTCTCTACACACGTCTGCCATCTCTCTCTCCAAATCATTGCCCACTCTCTCTCCAAACCACTGCTCACGCTCTCTCCAATCCACTGACCACTGTCTCTCCAAACCACTGCACACTCTCTCTCCAATCCACTGCCCACTCTCTCTCCAATCCACAGCCCATTCACTCTCCCAAACCACTGCCCACTCTCTCTCCAATCCACTGCTCACTCTCTCTCCCAAACCATTATCCACTGTCACTCCAAACAACTGCCCACTCTCTCTCCAAACCACTGCACACTCTCTCTCCAAACGAATGCACACTCTCTCTCCAAACAACTGCCCACTGTCTCTAGAATCCACTGCCCACTCTCCCTCCAATCTGCTGCTCACTCTCTCCCAAACCACTGCCCAATCTCTCTCCAAACCACTAAGCAGTCCCTCTCCAAACCACTGCGCACTCTCTCTCCAAACCACTGCCCACTCTCTCTCCAAACCACTGCCCACTCTCTATCCAAACCACTGCGCACATCCTCTCCAAACAACTCCAACTATCTCTCCAAACCACTGCCCACTCTCTCTCCAATCCACTGCTCACTCTCTCTCCCAAACCATTATCCACTGTCACTCCAAACAACTGCCCACTCTCTCTCTCCAAACCACTGCACACTCTCTCTCCAAACCACTAAGCAGTCCCTCTCCAAACCACTGCGCACTCTCTCTCCCAAACCATTATCCACCGTCACTCCAAACAACTGCCCACTCTCTCTCCAAACCACTGCACACTCTCTCTCCAAACCACTGCACACTCTCTCTCCAAACAACTGCCCACTGTCTCTAGAATCCACTGCCCACTCTCCCTCCAATCTGCTGCTCACTCTCTCCCAAACCACTGCCCAATCTCTCTCCAAACCACGAAGCAGTCCCTCTCCAAACCACTGCGCACTCACTCTCCAAACCACTGCCCACTCTCTCTCCAAACCACTGCCCACTATCTCTCCAAACCACTGCGCACATCCTCTCCAAACCATTCCCACTCTCTCTCCAAACCTCTGCCCACTCTATCTCTAAACCACTGCCCACTCTCTCTCCAAACCAGTGCTCACGATTCTCCAATCCACTGTCCATTGTCTCTCCAAACCACTGCATACTCTCTCTCCAATCCACTGCTCACTCTCTCTCCAAACCACTGTCCAATTTCTCTCCAAAACCACTGCCCACTCTCTCTCCAATAGACTGCCCACTCTCTCTCCAAATTACTGCCACTAACTCTCCAAACCACTGCCACTCTCTCTCCAATCCACTGCCTACTCTCTCTCCAATCCACTGCCCTCTCTCTCTCCAAACCACTGCCCACTCTCTCTCAAAACCATTGTCGACCATCTCGTGATCACTGCCCACTCTCTCACAAATCAACTGCCCACTCTCTCTCCAAACGATTGCCCACTCTCTCTCCAACCCACTGCCCACTCTCACTCCATACCACTGCCACCTCTCTGTACAAACCTCTGCCCTCTCTCTCTCCAAACCACTGCCCACTCTCTCTCCAAAACACTGTTCACGCTCTCTCCAATCCACTGACCACTATCTATCCAATCCACTGCCCACTCTCTCTCCAATCTACTGCTCACTCTCTCCAAATCCACTGCTCCCACTCTCTACAAACCTCTGCCATCTCTCTCTCCAAACCACTGCCCACTCTCTCTCCAAAACACTGCTCACGCTCTCTCCAATCCACTGACCACTGTCTCTCCAAACCACTGCACACTCTCTCTCCAATCCACTGCCCACTCTCTCTCCAATCCACTGCTCACTCTCTCTCCCAAACCATTATCCACTGTCACTCCAAACAACTGCCCACTCTCTATCCAAACCACTGCCCACTCTCTCTCCAAACCACTGCCCACTCTCTCTCCAATCGTCTGCCCACTCTCCCTCCAAATTACTGCCACTATCTCTCCAAACCACTGCCTACTCTCTCTCCAATCCACTGCCTACTCTCTCTCCAAGCCACTGCCCACTCTCTCTCAAAACCATTGTCGACCATCTCGAGATCACAGCCCACTCTCTCACAAATCCAATGCCCACTCTCTCCAAACCATTTCCCACTCTCTCTCCAACCCACTGCCCACTCTCTCTCCAAACCACTGCCCACTCTCACTCCATACCACTGCCACCTCTCTGTACAAACCTCTGCCCTCTCTCTCTCCAAACCACTGCCCACTCTCTCTCCAAAACACTGTTCACGCTCTCTCCAATCCACTGACCACTGTCTATCCAATCCACTGCCCACTCTCTCTCCAATCTACTGCTCACTCTCTCCAAATCCACTGCTCCCACTCTCTACAAACCTCTGCCATCTCTCTCTCCAAACCACTGCCCACTCTCTCTCCAAAACACTGCTCACGCTCTCTCCAATCCACTGACCACTGTCTCTCCAAACCACTGCACACTCTCTCTCCAAACCACTGCCCACTCTCTCTCCAATCCACTGCTCACTCTCTCTCCCAAACCATTATCCACTGTCACTCCAAACAACTGCCCACTCTCTATCCAAACCACTGCCCACTCTCTCTCCAAACCACTGCCCACTCTCTCTCCAATCGTCTGCCCACTCTCTCTCCAATCGTCTGCCCACTCTCCCTCCAAATTACTGCCACTATCTCTCCAAACCACTGCCTACTCTCTCTCCAATCCACTGCCTACTCTCTCTCCAAGCCACTGCCCACTCTCTCTCAAAGCCATTGTCGACCATCTCGAGATCACTGCCCACTCTCTCACAAATCCACTGCCCACTCTCTCCAAACCATTTCCCACTCTCTCTCCAACCCACTGCCCACTCTCTCTCCAAACCACTGCCCCTCACTCTGCAAACCTCTGCCCTCTCTCTCTCCAAACCACTGCCCACTCTCTCAACAAACCACTGCTCACGCTCTCTCCAATCCACTGCCCACTCTCTCTCCAAACCATTGCTCACGGTTCTCCAATCCACTGCACAATCTCTCACCAATCCACTGCCCATTCTCTCTCGCAAAACACTGCCCACTCTCTCTCCAATCCACTGCTCACTCTCTCTCCCAAACCTTTGTCCACTGCCTCTCCAAACCACTGCACACTCTCTCTCCAAACCACTGCACACTCTCTCTCCAAACAACTGCCCACTGTCTCTAGAATCCACTGCCCACTCTCCCTCCAATCTGCTGCTCACTCTCTCCCAAACCACTGCCCAATCTCTCTCCAAACCACGAAGCAGTCCCTCTCCAAACCACTGCGCACTCACTCTCCAAACCACTGCCCACTCTCTCTCCAAACCACTGCCCACTATCTCTCCAAACCACTGCGCACATCCTCTCCAAACCATTCCCACTCTCTCTCCAAACCTCTGCCCACTCTATCTCTAAACCACTGCACACTCTCTCTCCAAACCACTGCGCACTCTCTCTCCAAACCAGTGCTCACGATTCTCCAATCCACTGTCCATTGTCTCTCCAAACCACTGCATACTCTCTCTCCAATCCACTGCTCACTCTCTCTCCAAACCACTGTCCAATTTCTCTCCTAAACCACTGCCCACTCTCTCTCCAATAGACTGCCCACTCTCTCTCCAAATTACTGCCACTAACTCTCCAAACCACTGCCACTCTCTCTCCAATCCACTGCCTACTCTCTCTCCAATCCACTGCCCTCTCTCTCTCCAAACCACTGCCCACTCTCTCTCAAAACCATTGTCGACCATCTCGAGATCACTGCCCACTCTCTCACAAATCAACTGCCCACTCTCTCTCCAAACGATTGCCCACTCTCTCTCCAACCCACTGCCCACTCTCACTCCATACCACTGCCACCTCTCTGTACAAACCTCTGCCCTCTCTCTCTCCAAACCACTGCCCACTCTCTCTCCAAAACACTGTTCACGCTCTCTCCAATCCACTGACCACTGTCTATCCAATCCACTGCCCACTCTCTCTCCAATCTACTGCTCACTCTCTCCAAATCCACTGCTCCCACTCTCTACAAACCTCTGCCATCTCTCTCTCCAAACCACTGCCCACTCTCTCTCCAAAACACTGCTCACGCTCTCTCCAATCCACTGACCACTGTCTCTCCAAACCACTGCACACTCTCTCTCCAATCCACTGCTCACTCTCTCTCCCAAACCATTATCCACTGTCACTCCAAACAACTGCCCACTCTCTATCCAAACCACTGCCCACTCTCTCTCCAAACCACTGCCCACTCTCTCTCCAATCGTCTGCCCACTCTCCCTCCAAATTACTGCCACTATCTCTCCAAACCACTGCCTACTCTCTCTCCAATCCACTGCCTACTCTCTCTCCAAGCCACTGCCCACTCTCTCTCAAAACCATTGTCGACCATCTCGAGATCACAGCCCACTCTCTCACAAATCCAATGCCCACTCTCTCCAAACCATTTCCCACTCTCTCTCCAACCCACTGCCCACTCTCTCTCCAAACCACTGCCCACTCTCACTCCATACCACTGCCACCTCTCTGTACAAACCTCTGCCCTCTCTCTCTCCAAACCACTGCCCACTCTCTCTCCAAAACACTGTTCACGCTCTCTCCAATCCACTGACCACTGTCTATCCAATCCACTGCCCACTCTCTCTCCAATCTACTGCTCACTCTCTCCAAATCCACTGCTCCCACTCTCTACAAACCTCTGCCATCTCTCTCTCCAAACCACTGCCCACTCTCTCTCCAAAACACTGCTCACGCTCTCTCCAATCCACTGACCACTGTCTCTCCAAACCACTGCACACTCTCTCTCCAATCCACTGCTCACTCTCTCTCCCAAACCATTATCCACTGTCACTCCAAACAACTGCCCACTCTCTATCCAAACCACTGCCCACTCTCTCTCCAAACCACTGCCCACTCTCTCTCCAATTGTCTGCCCACTCTCCCTCCAAATTACTGCCACTATCTCTCCAAACCACTGCCTACTCTCTCTCCAATCCACTGCCTACTCTCTCTCCAAGCCACTGCCCACTCTCTCTCAAAACCATTGTCGACCATCTCGAGATCACTGCCCACTCTCTCACAAATCCACTGCCCACTCTCTCCAAACCATTTCCCACTCTCTCTCCAACCCACTGCCCACTCTCTCTCCAAACCACTGCCCCTCACTCTGCAAACCTCTGCCCTCTCTCTCTCCAAACCACTGCCCACTCTCTCAACAAACCACTGCTCACGCTCTCTCCAATCCACTGCCCACTCTCTCTCCAAACCATTGCTCACGGTTCTCCAATCCACTGCACAATCTCTCACCAATCCACTGCCCATTCTCTCTCGCAAAACACTGCCCACTCTCTCTCCAATCCACTGCTCACTCTCTCTCCCAAACCTTTGTCCACTGCCTCTCCAAACCACTGCACACTCTCTCTCCAAACCACTGCACACTCTCTCTCCAAACCTTCGCTCACTGTCTCTCCAATCCACTGTCCACTCTCTCTCCAATCTACTGCTCACTCTCTCCCAAACCACTGCTCACTCTATCTCCAATCCACTGCCCAATCTCTAGCCAAACCAAAGCCCAATCTCTCTCCAAAACCACTGCCCACTCTCTCTCCAAACCACTGCCCACTTTCTCTCCAAACCACTGGTCACTCCCTCCCCAAACCACTGCCACTCTCTTTCCAAACCACTGTCCACTCTCTCTCTAAACCACTGCACACTCTCTCTCAAACCCCCTGAGCACTCCCTCTCCAAATACTACCACTCTCTCTCCAAACCACTGCCCACTCTCTCTCCAAACCACTGCCCACAGTGTCTCCAAACCACTGCCCACTCTCTCTCCAAATCACGGCCCACACTCTCTCCAACCCACTGCGCACTCCCTCTCCAATTCACTGCCCACTCTTTCACAAATCCACTGCCCACCCTCTCTCAAAACCACTGCCCACTCCCTCTCCAATTCATTACCCACACTCTCTTCAAACCACTGTCCAATTTCTCTCCCAAACCACTGCCCACTCTCTCTCCAATCCACTGCTCACTCTCTCTCCCAAACCTTTGTCCACTGCTTCTCCAAACCACTGCACACTCTCTCTCCAAACCACTGCACACTCTCTCTCCAAAACTTTGCTCACTGTCCCTCCAATCCACTGCCCACTCACTCTCCAATCTACTGCTCACTTTCTCCAAATCCACTGCCCCCACTCTCTGCAAACCTCTGCTATCTCTCTCTCCAAACCACTGCCCACTCTCTCTCCAAACCACTGCCCATTCTCTCTCCCAAACCACTGCCCACTCTCTCTCCAATCCACTGCTCACTCTCTCTCCCAAACCATTATCCACTGTCACTCCAAACCACTGCCCACTCTCTCTCCAAACCACTGCCCACTCTCTCCAAACCATTTCCCACTCTCTCTCCAACACACTGCCCACTCTCTCTCCAAACCACTGCCCCCTCACTCTACAAACCTCTGCCCTCTCTCTCTCTCCAAACCACTGCCCACTCTCTCAAAAAACCACTGCTCACGCTCTCTCCAATCCACTGCCCACTCTCTCTCCAAACCATTGCTCACGGTTCTCCAATCCACTGTCTCTCCAAACCACTGCACACTCACTCTCCAATCCACTGCACAATCTCTCACCAATCCACTGCCCATTCTCTCTCGCAAAACATTGCCAACTCTCTCTCCAATCCACTGCTCACTCTCTCTCCCAAACCTTTGTCCACTGCCTCTCCAAACCACTGCACACTCTCTCTCCAAACCACTGCACACTCTCTCTCAATACCATTGTCGACCATCTCGAGATCACTGCCCACTCTCTCTCAAATCCACTCCCCACTCTCTCTCCAAAGCATTGCCGACTCTCTCTCCAACCCACTGCCCACTCTCTCTCCAAACCACTGCCCCCGCTCTCTACAAAACTCTGCCCTCTCTCTCTCCAAACCTCTGCCGACTCTCTCTCCAAACCACTGTTCACGCTCTCTCCAATCCACTGACCACTGTCTCTCCAAACCACTGCACACTCTCTCTCCAATCCACTGCCCACTCTCTCTCAAATCCACTGCCCATTCTCTCTCCCAAACCACTGCCCACTCTCTCTCCAATCCACTGCTCACTCTCTCTCCCAAACCATTATCCACTGTCACTCCAAACCACTGCCCATTCTCTCTCCAAACCAATGCCCACTCTCTCCAAACCATTTCCCACTCTCTCTCCAACCCACTGCCCACTCTCTCTCCAAACCACTGCCCCCTCACTCTACAAACCTCTGCCCTCTCTCTCCAAACCACTGCCCACTCTCTCAAAAAACCACTGCTCACGCTCTCTCCAATCCACTGCCCACTCTCTCTCCAAACCATTGCTCACGGTTCTCCAATTCACTGTCCACTGTCTCTCCAAACCACTGCACACTCAATCTCCAATGCACTGCACAATCTCTCACCAATCCACTGCCCATTCTCTCTCGCAAAACACTGCCCACTCTCTCTCCAATCCACTGCTCACTCTCTCTCCCAAACCTTTGTCCACTGCCTCTCCAAACCACTGCACACTCTCTCTCCAAACCACTGCACACTCTCTCTCCAAACCTTCGCTCACTGTCTCTCCATTCCACTGTCCACTCTCTCTCCAATCTACTGCTCACTCTCTCCCAAACCACTGCTCACTCTATCTCCAATCCACTGCCCACTCTCTAGCCAAACCAAAGCCCAATCTCTCTCCAAAACCACTGCCCACTCTCTCTCCAAACCACTGCCCACTTTCTCTCCAAACCACTGGGCACTCCCTCTCCAAACCACTGCCACTCTCTTTCCAAACCACTGTCCACTCTCTATCTAAACCACTGCACACTCTCTCTCAAACCCCCTGCGCACTCCCTCTCCAAATACTACCACTCTCTCTCCAAACCACTGCCCACTCTCTCTCCAAACCACTGCCCACAGTGTCTCCAAACCACTGCCCACTCTCTCTCCAAACCACGGCCCACACTCTCTCCAACCCACTGCGCACTCCCTCTCCAATTCACTGCCCACTCTCTCACAAATCCACTGCCAACTCTCTCTCAAAACCACTGCCCACTCTCTCTCCAATTCATTACCCACCCTCTCTTCAAACCACTGTCCAATTTCTCTCCCAAACCACTGCCCACTCTCTCTCCAATCCACTGCTCACTCTCTCTCCCAAAACTTTGTCCACTGCTTCTCCAAACCACTGCACACTCTCTCTCCAAACCACTGCACACTCTCTCTCCAAACCTTTGCTCACTGTCTCTCCAATCCACTGCCCACTAATTCTCCAATCTACTGCTCACTTTCTCCAAATCCACTGCCCCCACTCTCTACAAACCTCTGCTATCTCTCTCTCCAAACCACTGCCCACTCTCTCTCCAAACCACTGCTCACGCTCTCTCCAATCCACTGACCACTGTCTCTCCAAACCACTGCACACTCTCTCTCCAATCCACTGACCACTCTCTCTCCAATCCACTGCCCATTCTCTCTCCCAAACCACTGCCCACTCTCTCTCCAATCCACTGCCCATTCTCTCTCCCAAACCACTGCCCACTCTCTCTCCAATCCACTGCTCACTCTCTCTCCCAAACCATTATCCACTGTCACACCAAACAACTGCCCACTCTCTCTCCAAATCACTGCACACTCTCTCTCCAAACCACTGCACACTCTCTCTCCAAACAACTGCCCACTGTCTCTAGAATCCACTGCCCACTCTCACTCCAATCTGCTGCTGACTCTCTCCCAAACCACTGCCCAATCTCTCTCCAAACCACTAAGCAGTCCCTATCCAAACTACTGCCCACTCTCTCTCCAAACCACTGCGCACATCCTCTCCAAACCACTGCCACTCTCTCTCGAAACCACTGCAACTCTCTCTCGAAACCACTGCCCACTCTCTCTCTAAACCACTGCACACTCTCTCTCAATACTACTGCGCTTCCCTCTCCAAACCACTACCACTCTCTCTCCAAACCACTGCCCACTCTCTCTCCAAACCACTGCACACCCTCTCACACATCCACTGCCCTCTCTCTCTCAAAACCATTGCCGACCATCTCGAGATCACTGCCCACTCTCTCCAAACCACTGCCCACTGTCTCTCTAATCCACTGCCCACTCTCTCTGCAATCTACTGCTTACTCTCTCCCAAACCACTGCACACTCTCTCTCCAAACAAATGCCCACTGTCTCTAGAATCCAATGCCCATACTCCCTCCAATCTGCTGCTCACTCTCTCCCAAACAACTGCCCACTCTCTCTCCAAACCACTAAGCAGTCCCTCTCCAAACCACTGCCCACTCTCTCTCCAAACCACTGCCCACTCTCTCTCCATACCACTGCCTACACTCTCTCCAAACCACTGCAAACTCCCTCTCAAAACCACTGCCACTCTTTCTCCAAACCACTGCCCACTCTCTCTCCAAACCACTGCCAACCCTCTCACACATCCACTGCCCACTCTCTCTCAAAATCATTGCCGACCATCTCGAGATCACTGCCCACTCTCTACAAACCACTGCCCACTGTCTCTCTAATCCACTGCCCACTCTCGCTGCAATCTACTGCTTACTCTCTCCCAAACCACTGCCAATTCTTTCTCCAAACCACTGCCCACTCCCTCTCCAATCTACTGCTTACTCTCTCCCAAACCACTGCCAAGTCTCTCTCCAAACCACTGCCCACTATCTCTCCAAACCACTGCGCACTCTCTCTCCAAACCACTGCCCACTCTTCAACCACTGCCCACTCTCTCTCTCCAAACCATTGCTCACGATTCTCCAATCCACTGTCCACTGTCTCTCCAAACCACTTCTCACTCTCTCTCCAATCCACTGCTCATTCTCTCTCCAATCCACTGTCCAATTTCTCTCCAAAACCACTGCCCACTCTCTCTCCAATCGACTGCCCACTCTCTCTCGAAATTACTGCCACTACCTCTCCAAACCACTGCCCACTCTCTCTCCAATCCACTGCCTACTCTCTCTCAAATCCACTGCCCTCTCTCTCTCCAAACCACTGCACACTCTCTCTCAATACCATTGTCGACCATCTCGAGATCACTGCCCACTCTCTCTCAAATCCACTCCCCACTCTCTCCAAACCATTGCCGACTCTCTCTCCAACCCACTGCCCACTCTCTCTCCAAACCACTGCCCCCTCACTCGACAAACCTCTGCCCTCTCTCTCTCCAAACCACTGCCCACTCTCTCAACAAACCACTGCTCACGCTCTCTCCAATCCACTGCCCACTCTCTCTCCAAACCATTGCTCACGGTTCTCCAATCCACTGCACAATCTCTCACCAATCCACTGCCCATTCTCTCTCGCAAAACACTGCCCACTCTCTCTCCAATCCACTGCTCACTCTCTCTCCCAAACCTTTGTCCACTGCCTCTCCAAACCACTGCACACTCTCTCTCCAAACCACTGCACACTCTCTCTCCAAACCTTCGCTCACTGTCTCTCCAATCCACTGTCCACTCTCTCTCCAATCTACTGCTCACTCTCTCCCAAACCACTGCTCACTCTATCTCCAATCCACTGCCCAATCTCTAGCCAAACCAAAGCCCAATCTCTCTCCAAAACCACTGCCCACTCTCTCTCCAAACCACTGCCCACTTTCTCTCCAAACCACTGGTCACTCCCTCCCCAAACCACTGCCACTCTCTTTCCAAACCACTGTCCACTCTCTCTCTAAACCACTGCACACTCTCTCTCAAACCCCCTGAGCACTCCCTCTCCAAATACTACCACTCTCTCTCCAAACCACTGCCCACTCTCTCTCCAAACCACTGCCCACAGTGTCTCCAAACCACTGCCCACTCTCTCTCCAAATCACGGCCCACACTCTCTCCAACCCACTGCGCACTCCCTCTCCAATTCACTGCCCACTCTTTCACAAATCCACTGCCCACCCTCTCTCAAAACCACTGCCCACTCCCTCTCCAATTCATTACCCACACTCTCTTCAAACCACTGTCCAACTTCTCTCCCAAACCACTGCCCACTCTCTCTCCAATCCACTGCTCACTCTCTCTCCCAAACCTTTGTCCACTGCTTCTCCAAACCACTGCACACTCTCTCTCCAAACCACTGCACACTCTCTCTCCAAAACTTTGCTCACTGTCCCTCCAATCCACTGCCCACTCACTCTCCAATCTACTGCTCACTTTCTCCAAATCCACTGCCCCCACTCTCTGCAAACCTCTGCTATCTCTCTCTCCAAACCACTGCCCACTCTCTCTCCAAACCACTGCCCATTCTCTCTCCCAAACCACTGCCCACTCTCTCTCCAATCCACTGCTCACTCTCTCTCCCAAACCATTATCCACTGTCACTCCAAACCACTGCCCACTCTCTCTCCAAACCACTGCCCACTCTCTCCAAACCATTTCCCACTCTCTCTCCAACCCACTGCCCACTCTCTCTCCAAACCACTGCCCCCTCACTCTACAAACCTCTGCCCTCTCTCTCTCTCCAAACCACTGCCCACTCTCTCAAAAAACCACTGCTCACGCTCTCTCCAATCCATTGCCCACTCTCTCTCCAAACCATTGCTCACGGTTCTCCAATCCACTGTCTCTCCAAACCACTGCACACTCACTCTCCAATCCACTGCACAATCTCTCACCAATCCACTGCCCATTCTCTCTCGCAAAACATTGCCAACTCTCTCTCCAATCCACTGCTCACTCTCTCTCCCAAACCTTTGTCCACTGCCTCTCCAAACCACTGCACACTCTCTCTCCAAACCACTGCACACTCTCTCTCAATACCATTGTCGACCATCTCGAGATCACTGCCCACTCTCTCTCAAATCCACTCCCCACTCTCTCTCCAAAGCATTGCCGACTCTCTCTCCAACCCACTGCCCACTCTCTCTCCAAACCACTGCCCCCGCTCTCTACAAACCTCTGCCCTCTCTCTCTCCAAACCACTGCCCACTCTCTCAACAAACCACTGCTCACGCTCTCTCCAATCCACTGCCCACTCTCTCTCCAAACCATTGCTCACGGTTCTCCAATCCACTGCACAATCTCTCACCAATCCACTGCCCATTCTCTCTCGCAAAACACTGCCCACTCTCTCTCCAATCCACTGCTCACTCTCTCTCCCAAACCTTTGTCCACTGCCTCTCCAAACCACTGCACACTCTCTCTCCAAACCACTGCACACTCTCTCTCCAAACCTTCGCTCACTGTCTCTCCAATCCACTGTCCACTCTCTCTCCAATCTACTGCTCACTCTCTCCCAAACCACTGCTCACTCTATCTCCAATCCACTGCCCAATCTCTAGCCAAACCAAAGCCCAATCTCTCTCCAAAACCACTGCCCACTCTCTCTCCAAACCACTGCCCACTTTCTCTCCAAACCACTGGTCACTCCCTCCCCAAACCACTGCCACTCTCTTTCCAAACCACTGTCCACTCTCTCTCTAAACCACTGCACACTCTCTCTCAAACCCCCTGAGCACTCCCTCTCCAAATACTACCACTCTCTCTCCAAACCACTGCCCACTCTCTCTCCAAACCACTGCCCACAGTGTCTCCAAACCACTGCCCACTCTCTCTCCAAATCACGGCCCACACTCTCTCCAACCCACTGCGCACTCCCTCTCCAATTCACTGCCCACTCTTTCACAAATCCACTGCCCACCCTCTCTCAAAACCACTGCCCACTCCCTCTCCAATTCATTACCCACACTCTCTTCAAACCACTGTCCAACTTCTCTCCCAAACCACTGCCCACTCTCTCTCCAATCCACTGCTCACTCTCTCTCCCAAACCTTTGTCCACTGATTCTCCAAACCACTGCACACTCTCTCTCCAAACCACTGCACACTCTCTCTCCAAAACTTTGCTCACTGTCCCTCCAATCCACTGCCCACTCACTCTCCAATCTACTGCTCACTTTCTCCAAATCCACTGCCCCCACTCTCTGCAAACCTCTGCTATCTCTCTCTCCAAACCACTGCCCACTCTCTCTCCAAACCACTGCCCATTCTCTCTCCCAAACCACTGCCCACTCTCTCTCCAATCCACTGCTCACTCTCTCTCCCAAACCATTATCCACTGTCACTCCAAACCACTGCCCACTCTCTCTCCAAACCACTGCCCACTCTCTCCAAACCATTTCCCACTCTCTCTCCAACCCACTGCCCACTCTCTCTCCAAACCACTGCCCCCTCACTCTACAAACCTCTGCCCTCTCTCTCTCTCCAAACCACTGCCCACTCTCTCAAAAAACCACTGCTCACGCTCTCTCCAATCCACTGCCCACTCTCTCTCCAAACCATTGCTCACGGTTCTCCAATCCACTGTCTCTCCAAACCACTGCACACTCACTCTCCAATCCACTGCACAATCTCTCACCAATCCACTGCCCATTCTCTCTCGCAAAACATTGCCAACTCTCTCTCCAATCCACTGCTCACTCTCTCTCCCAAACCTTTGTCCACTGCCTCTCCAAACCACTGCACACTCTCTCTCCAAACCACTGCACACTCTCTCTCAATACCATTGTCGACCATCTCGAGATCACTGCCCACTCTCTCTCAAATCCACTCCCCACTCTCTCTCCAAAGCATTGCCGACTCTCTCTCCAACCCACTGCCCACTCTCTCTCCAAACCACTGCCCCCGCTCTCTACAAAACTCTGCCCTCTCTCTCTCCAAACCTCTGCCGACTCTCTCTCCAAACCACTGTTCACGCTCTCTCCAATCCACTGACCACTGTCTCTCCAAACCACTGCACACTCTCTCTCCAATCCACTGCCCACTCTCTCTCAAATCCACTGCCCATTCTCTCTCCCAAACCACTGCCCACTCTCTCTCCAATCCACTGCTCACTCTCTCTCCCAAACCATTATCCACTGTCACTCCAAACCACTGCCCATTCTCTCTCCAACCCACTGCCCACTCTCTCTCCAAACCACTGCCCCCTCACTCTACAAACCTCTGCCCTCTCTCTCCAAACCACTGCCCACTCTCTCAAAAAACCACTGCTCACGCTCTCTCCAATCCACTGCCCACTCTCTCTCCAAACCATTGCTCACGGTTCTCCAATTCACTGTCCACTGTCTCTCCAAACCACTGCACACTCAATCTCCAATCCACTGCACAATCTCTCACCAATCCACTGCCCATTCTCTCTCGCAAAACACTGCCCACTCTCTCTCCAATCCACTACTCACTCTCTCTCCCAAACCTTTGTCCACTGCCTCTCCAAACCACTGCACACTCTCTCTCCAAACCACTGCACACTCTCTCTCCAAACCTTCGCTCACTGTCTCTCCATTCCACTGTCCACTCTCTCTCCAATCTACTGCTCACTCTCTCCCAAACCACTGCTCACTCTATCTCCAATCCACTGCCCACTCTCTAGCCAAACCAAAGCCCAATCTCTCTCCAAAACCACTGCCCACTCTCTCTCCAAACCACTGCCCACTTTCTCTCCAAACCACTGGGCACTCCCTCTCCAAACCACTGCCACTCTCTTTCCAAACCACTGTCCACTCTCTATCTAAACCACTGCACACTCTCTCTCAAACCCCCTGCGCACTCCCTCTCCAAATACTACCACTCTCTCTCCAAACCACTGCCCACTCTCTCTCCAAACCACTGCCCACAGTGTCTCCAAACCACTGCCCACTCTCTCTCCAAACCACGGCCCACACTCTCTCCAACCCACTGCGCACTCCCTCTCCAATTCACTGCCCACTCTCTCACAAATCCACTGCCCACTCTCTCTCAAAACCACTGCCCACTCTCTCTCCAATTCATTACCCACCCTCTCTTCAAACCACTGTCCAATTTCTCTCCCAAACCACTGCCCACTCTCTCTCCAATCCACTGCTCACTCTCTCTCCCAAAACTTTGTCCACTGCTTCTCCAAACCACTGCACACTCTCTCTCCAAACCACTGCACACTCTCTCTCCAAACCTTTGCTCACTGTCTCTCCAATCCACTGCCCACTAATTCTCCAATCTACTGCTCACTTTCTCCAAATCCACTGCCCCCACTCTCTACAAACCTCTGCTATCTCTCTCTCCAAACCACTGCCCACTCTCTCTCCAAACCACTGCTCACGCTCTCTCCAATCCACTGACCACTGTCTCTCCAAACCACTGCACACTCTCTCTCCAATCCACTGACCACTCTCTCTCCAATCCACTGCCCATTCTCTCTCCCAAACCACTGCCCACTCTCTCTCCAATCCACTGCCCATTCTCTCTCCCAAACCACTGCCCACTCTCTCTCCAATCCACTGCTCACTCTCTCTCCCAAACCATTATCCACTGTCACACCAAACAACTGCCCACTCTCTCTCCAAATCACTGCACACTCTCTCTCCAAACCACTGCACACTCTCTCTCCAAACAACTGCCCACTGTCTCTAGAATCCACTGCCCACTCTCACTCCAATCTGCTGCTGACTCTCTCCCAAACCACTGCCCAATCTCTCTCCAAACCACTAAGCAGTCCCTATCCAAACTACTGCCCACTCTCTCTCCAAACCACTGCGCACATCCTCTCCAAACCACTGCCACTCTCTCTCCAACCCACTGCCCACTCTCTCTCCAAACCACTGCCCCCTCACTCTACAAACCTCTGCCCTCTCTCTCTCTCCAAACCACTGCCCACTCTCTCAAAAAACCACTGCTCACGCTCTCTCCAATCCACTGCCCACTCTCTCTCCAAACCATTGCTCACGGTTCTCCAATCCACTGTCTCTCCAAACCACTGCACACTCACTCTCCAATCCACTGCACAATCTCTCACCAATCCACTGCCCATTCTCTCTCGCAAAACATTGCCAACTCTCTCTCCAATCCACTGCTCACTCTCTCTCCCAAACCTTTGTCCACTGCCTCTCCAAACCACTGCACACTCTCTCTCCAAACCACTGCACACTCTCTCTCAATACCATTGTCGACCATCTCGAGATCACTGCCCACTCTCTCTCAAATCCACTCCCCACTCTCTCTCCAAAGCATTGCCGACTCTCTCTCCAACCCACTGCCCACTCTCTCTCCAAACCACTGCCCCCGCTCTCTACAAAACTCTGCCCTCTCTCTCTCCAAACCTCTGCCGACTCTCTCTCCAAACCACTGTTCACGCTCTCTCCAATCCACTGACCACTGTCTCTCCAAACCACTGCACACTCTCTCTCCAATCCACTGCCCACTCTCTCTCAAATCCACTGCCCATTCTCTCTCCCAAACCACTGCCCACTCTCTCTCCAATCCACTGCTCACTCTCTCTCCCAAACCATTATCCACTGTCACTCCAAACCACTGCCCATTCTCTCTCCAACCCACTGCCCACTCTCTCTCCAAACCACTGCCCCCTCACTCTACAAACCTCTGCCCTCTCTCTCCAAACCACTGCCCACTCTCTCAAAAAACCACTGCTCACGCTCTCTCCAATCCACTGCCCACTCTCTCTCCAAACCATTGCTCACGGTTCTCCAATTCACTGTCCACTGTCTCTCCAAACCACTGCACACTCAATCTCCAATCCACTGCACAATCTCTCACCAATCCACTGCCCATTCTCTCTCGCAAAACACTGCCCACTCTCTCTCCAATCCACTACTCACTCTCTCTCCCAAACCTTTGTCCACTGCCTCTCCAAACCACTGCACACTCTCTCTCCAAACCACTGCACACTCTCTCTCCAAACCTTCGCTCACTGTCTCTCCATTCCACTGTCCACTTTCTCTCCAATCTACTGCTCACTCTCTCCCAAACCACTGCTCACTCTATCTCCAATCCACTGCCCACTCTCTAGCCAAACCAAAGCCCAATCTCTCTCCAAAACCACTGCCCACTCTCTCTCCAAACCACTGCCCACTTTCTCTCCAAACCACTGGGCACTCCCTCTCCAAACCACTGCCACTCTCTTTCCAAACCACTGTCCACTCTCTATCTAAACCACTGCACACTCTCTCTCAAACCCCCTGCGCACTCCCTCTCCAAATACTACCACTCTCTCTCCAAACCACTGCCCACTCTCTCTCCAAACCACTGCCCACAGTGTCTCCAAACCACTGCCCACTCTCTCTCCAAACCACGGCCCACACTCTCTCCAACCCACTGCGCACTCCCTCTCCAATTCACTGCCCACTCTCTCACAAATCCACTGCCCACTCTCTCTCAAAACCACTGCCCACTCTCTCTCCAATTCATTACCCACCCTCTCTTCAAACCACTGTCCAATTTCTCTCCCAAACCACTGCCCACTCTCTCTCCAATCCACTGCTCACTCTCTCTCCCAAAACTTTGTCCACTGCTTCTCCAAACCACTGCACACTCTCTCTCCAAACCACTGCACACTCTCTCTCCAAACCTTTGCTCACTGTCTCTCCAATCCACTGCCCACTAATACTCCAATCTACTGCTCACTTTCTCCAAATCCACTGCCCCCACTCTCTACAAACCTCTGCTATCTCTCTCTCCAAACCACTGCCCACTCTCTCTCCAAACCACTGCTCACGCTCTCTCCAATCCACTGACCACTGTCTCTCCAAACCACTGCACACTCTCTCTCCAATCCACTGACCACTCTCTCTCCAATCCACTGCCCATTCTCTCTCCCAAACCACTGCCCACTCTCTCTCCAATCCACTGCCCATTCTCTCTCCCAAACCACTGCCCACTCTCTCTCCAATCCACTGCTCACTCTCTCTCCCAAACCATTATCCACTGTCACACCAAACAACTGCCCACTCTCTCTCCAAATCACTGCACACTCTCTCTCCAAACCACTGCACACTCTCTCTCCAAACAACTGCCCACTGTCTCTAGAATCCACTGCCCACTCTCACTCCAATCTGCTGCTGACTCTCTCCCAAACCACTGCCCAATCTCTCTCCAAACCACTAAGCAGTCCCTATCCAAACTACTGCCCACTCTCTCTCCAAACCACTGCGCACATCCTCTCCAAACCACTGCCACTCTCTCTCGAAACCACTGCCACTCTCTCTCGAAACCACTGCCCACTCTCTCTCTAAACCACTGCACACTCTCTCTCAATACTACTGCGCTTCCCTCTCCAAACCACTACCACTCTCTCTCCAAACCACTGCCCACTCTCTCTCCAAACCACTGCACACCCTCTCACACATCCACTGCCCTCTCTCTCTCAAAACCATTGCCGACCATCTCGAGATCACTGCCCACTCTCTCCAAACCACTGCCCACTGTCTCTCTAATCCACTGCCCACTCTCTCTGCAATCTACTGCTTACTCTCTCCCAAACCACTGCCAAATCTCTCTCCAAACCACTGCCCACTCTCTCTCCAATTCACTGCCGACTCTCTCTCCAATCCACTGCCCTCTCTCTCTCCAAGCCACTGCCCACTCTCTCTCAAAACCATTGTCGACCATCTCGAGATCACTGCCCACTCTCTCACAAATCCACTCCCCACTCTCTCTCCAAACCATTGCCCACTCTCTCTCCAACCCACTGCCCATTCTCTCTCCAAATCAATGCCCCCTCTCTCTACAAACCTCTGCCCACTCTCTCTCCAAACCTCTGCCGACTCTCTCTCCAAACCACTGTTCACGCTCTCTCCAATCCACTGACCACTGTCTCTCCAAACCACTGCACACTCTCTCTCCAATCCACTGCCCACTCTCTCTCCAATCCACTGCCCAATCTCTCTCCCAAACCACTGCCCACTCTCTCTCCAATCCACTGCTCACTCTCTCTCCCAAACCATTATCCACTGTCACTCCAACCCACTGCCCACTCTCTCTCCAAACCACTGCACACTCTCTCTCCAAACAAATGCCCACTGTCTCTAGAATCCAATGCCCATACTCCCTCCAATCTGCTGCTCACTCTCTCCCAAACAACTGCCCACTCTCTCTCCAAACCACTAAGCAGTCCCTCTCCAAACCACTGCCCACTCTCTCTCCAAACCACTGCCCACTCTCTCCATACCACTGCCTACACTCTCTCCAAACCACTGCAAACTCCCTCTCAAAACCACTGCCACTCTTTCTCCAAACCACTGCCCACTCTCTCTCCAAACCACTGCCAACCCTCTCACACATCCACTGCCCACTCTCTCTCAAAATCATTGCCGACCATCTCGAGATCACTGCCCACTCTCTACAAACCACTGCCCACTGTCTCTCTAATCCACTGCCCACTCTCGCTGCAATCTACTGCTTACTCTCTCCCAAACCACTGCCAATTCTTTCTCCAAACCACTGCCCACTCCCTCTCCAATCTACTGCTTACTCTCTCCCAAACCACTGCCAAATCTCTCTCCAAACCACTGCCCACTATCTCTCCAAACCACTGCGCACTCTCTCTCCAAACCACTGCCCACTCTTCAACCACTGCCCACTCTCTCTCTCCAAACCATTGCTCACGATTCTCCAATCCACTGTCCACTGTCTCTCCAAACCACTTCTCACTCTCTCTCCAATCCACTGCTCATTCTCTCTCCAATCCACTGTCCAATTTCTCTCCAAAACCACTGCCCACTCTCTCTCCAATCGACTGCCCACTCTCTCTCGAAATTACTGCCACTACCTCTCCAAACCACTGCCCACTCTCTCTCCAATCCACTGCCTACTCTCTCTCAAATCCACTGCCCTCTCTCTCTCCAAGCCACTGCCCAATCTCTCTCAAAACCATTGTCGACCATTTCGAGATCACTGCCCACTCTCTCACAAATCCACTTCCCACTCTCTCCAAACCATTGCCCACTCTCTCTCCAACCCACTGCCCACTCTCTCTCCAAAGCACTGCCCCCTCACTCGACAAACCTCTGCCCTCTCTCTCTCCAAACCACTGCCCACTCTCTCAACAAACCACTGCTCACGCTCTCTCCAATCCACTGCCCACTCTCTCTCCAAACCATTGCTCACGGTTCTCCAATCCACTGCACAATCTCTCACCAATCCACTGCCCATTCTCTCTCGCAAAACACTGCCCACTCTCTCTCCAATCCACTGCCCATTCTCTCTCGCAAATCACTGCCCACTCTCTCTCCAATCCACTGCTCACTCTCTCTCCCAAACCTTTGTCCACTGCCCCTCCAAACCACTGCACACTCTCTCTCCAAACCACTGCACACTCTCTCTCCAAACCTTTGCTCACTCTCTCTCCAATCCACTGCTCACTCTCTCCGAAACCACTGCTCACTCTATCTCCAATCCACTGCCCACTCTCTAGCCAAACCAAAGCCCAATCTCTCTCCAAAACCACTGCCCACTCTCTCTCCAAACCACTGCCCACTCTCTCTCCAAACCACTGGGCACTCCCTCTCCAAATCACTGCCACTCTCTTTCCAAACCACTGTCCACTTTCTCTCTAAACCACTGCACACTCTCTCTCAAACCCCCTGCGCACTCCCTCTCCAAACCACTACCACTCTCTCTCCAAACCATTGCTCACGATTCTCCAATCCACTGTCCACTGTCCCAAACCACTGCACACTCTCTCTCCAATCCACTGCTCGCTCTCTCTCCAATCCACTGTCCAATTTCTCTCCAAAACCACTGCCCACTCTCTCTCCAATCGACTGCCCACTCTCTCTCCAAATTACTGCCACTATCTCTCCAAACCACTGCCCACTCTCTCTCCAATCCACTGCCAGCTCTCTCTCCAATCGTCTGCCCACTTTCTCTCCAAATTACTGCCACTATCTCTCCGAACCACTGCCCACTCTCTCTCCAATCTACTGCTTACTCTCTCCCAAACCACTGCCAAATCACTCTCCAAACCACTGCCCACTCTCTCTCCAAACCACTGCCCACTATCTCTCCAAACCACTGCGCACTCTCTCTCCAAACCACTGCCCACTCTTCAACCACTGCCCACTCTCTCTCCAAACCATTGCTCACGATTCTCCAATCCACTGTCCACTGTCTCTCCAAACCACTGCACACTCTCTCTCCAATCCACTGCTCATTCTCTCTCCATTCCACTGTCCAATTTCTCTCCAAATCCACTGCCCACTCTCTCTCCAATCGACTGCCCACTCTCTCTCCAAATTACTGCCCACTCTCTCAACAAACCACTGCTCACGCTCTCTCCAATCCACTGCCCAATCTCTCTCCAAACCATTGCTCACGATTCTCCAATCCACTGTCCACTGTCTCTCCAAACCACTGCACACTCTCTCTCCAATCCACTGTCCACTGTCTCTCCAAACCACTGCACACTCACTCTCCAATCCACTGCACAATCTCTCACCAATCCACTGCCCATTCTCTCTCGCAAAACACTGCCCACTCTCTCTCCAATCCACTGCTCACTCTCTCTCCCAAACCTTTGTCCACTGCCCCTCCAAACCACTGCACACTCTCTCTCCAAACCACTGCACACTCTCGCTCCAAACCTTTGCTCACTGTCTCTCCAATCCACTGCCCACTCTCTCTCCTATCCACTGCTCACTCTCTCCGAAACCACTGCTCACTCTATCTCCAATCCACTGCGCACTCTCTAGCCAAACCAAAGCCCAATCTCTCTCCAAAACCACTGCCCACTCTCTCTCCAAACCACTGCCCACTCTCTCGCCAAACCACTGAGCACGCCCTCTCCAAACCACTGCCACTCTCTTACCAAACCACTGTCCACTCTCTCTCTAAACCACTGCACACTCTATCTCAAACCCCCTGCGCACTCGCTCTCCAAACCACTACCACTCTCTCTCCAAACCACTGCCCACAGTGTCTCCAAACCACTGCCAACTCTCTCTCCAAACCACGGCCCACACTCTCTCCAACCCACTGCGCACTCCCTCTCCAATTCACTGCCCACTCTCTCACAAATCCACTGCCCACTCTCTCTCCAATCCTTTACCCACACTCTCTTCAAACCACTGTCCAATTTCTCTCCAAAACCACTGCACTCTCTCTCCAAACCACTGCCCCCTCTCTCTACAAACCTCTGCCCACTCTCTCTCCAAACCACTGCACGCTCTCTCTCCAAACCACTGCTCACGCTCTCTCCAATCCACTGACCACTGTCTCTCCAAACCACTGCACACTCACTCTCCAATCCACTGCACAATCTCTCACCAATCCACTGCCCATTCTCTCTCGCAAAACACTGCCCACTCTCTCTCCAATCCACTGCTCACTCTCTCTCCCAAACCTTTGTCCACTGCCCCTCCAAACCACTGCGCACTCTCTCTCCAAACCACTGCACACTCTCTCTCCAAACCTTTGCTCACTCTCTCTCCAATCCACTGCCCACTCTCTAGCCAAACCAAAGCCCAATCTCTCTCCAAAACCACTGCCCACTCTCTCTCCAAACCACTGCCCACTCTCTCTCCAAACCACTGGGCACTCGCTCTCCAAACCACTGCCACTCTCTTTCCAAACCACTGTCCACTCTCTCTCTAAACCACTGCACACTCTCTCTCAAACCCCCTGCGCACTCCCTCTCCAAACCACTACCACTCTCTCTCCAAACCATTGCTCACGATTCTCCAATCCACTGTCCAATGTCCCAAACCACTGCACACTCTCTCTCCAATCCACTGCTCGCTCTCTCTCCAATCCACTGTCCAATTTCTCTCCAAAACCACTGCCCACTCTCTCTCCAATCGACTGCCCACTCTCTCTCCAATCCACTGCTCACTCTCTCAACAAACCACTGCTCACGCTCTCTCCAATCCACTGTCCACTGTCTCTCCAAACCACTGCACACTCACTCTCCAATCCACTGCACAATCTCTCACCAATCCACTGCCCATTCTCTCTCGCAAAACACTGCCCACTCTCTCTCCAATCCACTGCTCACTCTCTCTCCCAAACCGTTGTCCACTACCCCTCCAAACCACTGCACACTCTCTCTCCAATCTACTGCACAATCTCTCACCAATCCACTGCCCATTCTCTCTCGCAAAACACTGCCCACTCTCTCTCCAATCCACTGCTCACTCTCTCTCCCAAACCTTTGTCCACTGCCCCTCCAAACCACTGCACACTCTCTCTCCAAACCACTGCACACTCTCTCTCCAAACTTTTGCTCACTCTCTCTCCAATCCACTGCTCACTCCCTCCGAAACCACTGCTCACTCTATCTCCAATCCACTGCCCACTCTCTAGCCAAACCAAAGCCCAATCTCTCTCCAAAACCACTGCCCACTCTCTCTCCAAACCACTGCCCAGTCTCTCTCCAAACCACTGGGCACTCCCTCTCCAAACCACTGCCACTCTCTCTCCAACCCACTGCCCACTCCCTCTCCAAACCACTGCCCACTCTCTCAACAAACCACTGCTCACGCTCTCTCCAATCCACTGCCCACTCTCTCTCCAAACCATTGCTCACGATTCTCCAATCCACTGTCTCTCCAAACCACTGCACACTCACTCTCCAATCCACTGCACAATCTCTCACCAATCCACTGCCCATTCTCTCTCGCAAAACACTGCCCACTCTCTCTCCAATCGACTGCTCACTCTCTCTCCCAAACCGTTGTCCACTACCCCTCCAAACCACTGCACACTCTCTCTCCAAACCACTGCACACTCTCTCTCCAAACCTTTGCTCACTGTCTCTCCAATCCATTGCCACTCTCTCTCCAATCTACTGCTCACTCTCTCCAAACCACTGCCCACTCTTCAACCACTGCCCAATCTCTCACCAAACTATTGCTCACGATTCTCCAATCCACTGTCCACTGTCCCAAACCACTGCACACTCTCTCTCCAATCCACTGCTCACTCTCTCTCCAATCCACTGTCCAATTTCTCTCCAAAACCACTGCCCACTCTCTCTCCAATCGCCTGCCCACTTTCTCTCCAAATTACTGCCACTATCTCTCCGAACCACTGCCCACTCTCTCTCCAAACCACTGCCCACTATCTCTCCAAACCACTGCGCACTCTCTCTCCAAACCACTGCCCACTCTTCAACCACTGCCCACTCTCTCTCCAAACCATTGCTCACGATTCTCCAATCCACTGCCCACTGTCTCTCCAAACCAATGCACACTCTCTCTCCAATCCACTGCTCATTCTCTCTCCAATCCACTGTCCAATTTCTCTCCAAAACCACTGCCCACTCTCTCTCCAATCGACTGCCCACTCTCTCTCCAAATTACTGCCACTATCTCTCCAAACCACTGCCCACTCTCTCTCCAATCCACTGCCTACTCTCTCACAAATCCACTGCCCTCTCTCTCTCCAAGCCACTGCCCAATCTCTCTCAAAACCATTGTCGACCATCTCGAGATCACTGCCCACTCTCTCACAAATCCACTTCCCACTCTCTCCAAACCATTGCGCACTCCCTCTCCAATTCACTGCCCACTCTCTCTCCAAACCACTGCCCACTCTCTCAACAAACCACTGCTCACGCTCTCTCCAATCCACTGTCCACTGTCTCTCCAAACCACTGCACACTCACTCTCCAATCCACTGCACAATCTCTCACCAATCCACTGCCCATTCTCTCTCGCAAAACACTGCCCACTCTCTCTCCAATCCACTGCTCACTCTCTCTCCCAAACCGTTGTCCACTACCCCTCCAAACCACTGCACACTCTCTCTCCAATCTACTGCACAATCTCTCACCAATCCACTGCCCATTCTCTCTCGCAAAACACTGCCCACTCTCTCTCCAATCCACTGCTCACTCTCTCTCCCAAACCTTTGTCCACTGCCCCTCCAAACCACTGCACACTCTCTCTCCAAACCACTGCACACTCTCTCTCCAAACTTTTGCTCACTCTCTCTCCAATCCACTGCTCACTCCCTCCGAAACCACTGCTCACTCTATCTCCAATCCACTGCCCACTCTCTAGCCAAACCAAAGCCCAATCTCTCTCCAAAACCACTGCCCACTCTCTCTCCAAACCACTGCCCAGTCTCTCTCCAAACCACTGGGCACTCCCTCTCCAAACCACTGCCACTCTCTCTCCAACCCACTGCCCACTCCCTCTCCAAACCACTGCCCACTCTCTCAACAAACCACTGCTCACGCTCTCTCCAATCCACTGCCCACTCTCTCTCCAAACCATTGCTCACGATTCTCCAATCCACTGTCTCTCCAAACCACTGCACACTCACTCTCCAATCCACTGCACAATCTCTCACCAATCCACTGCCCATTCTCTCTCGCAAAACACTGCCCACTCTCTCTCCAATCGACTGCTCACTCTCTCTCCCAAACCGTTGTCCACTACCCCTCCAAACCACTGCACACTCTCTCTCCAAACCACTGCACACTCTCTCTCCAAACCTTTGCTCACTGTCTCTCCAATCCATTGCCACTCTCTCTCCAATCTACTGCTCACTCTCTCCGAAACCACTGCTCACTCTATCTCCAATCCACTGCCCACTCTCTAGCCAAACCAAAGCCCAATCTCTCTACAAAACCACTGCCCACTCTCTCTCCAAACCACTGCCCAGTCTCTCTCCAAACCACTGGGCACTCCCTCTCCAAACCACTGCCACTCTCTTTCCAAACCACTGTCCACTCTCTCTCTAAACCACTGCACACACTCTCTCAAACCCCCTGCGCACTCCCTCTCCAAACCACTACTACTCTCTCTCCAAACCACTGCCCACTCTCTCTCCAAATCACTGCCCACAGTGTCTCCAAACCACTGCCCACTCTCTCTCCAAACCACGGCCCACACTCTCTCCAACCCACTGCGCACTCCCTCTCAAATTCACTGCCCACTCTCTCACAAATCCACTGCCCACTCACTCTCAAAATCATTGCCCACTCTCTCTCCAATCCATTACCCACACTCTCTTCAAACCACTGTCCAATTTCTCTCCAAAACCACTGCACTCTCTCTCCAAACCACTGCCCCCTCTCTCTACAAACCTCTGCCCACTCTCTCTCCAAACCACTGCCAACTCTCTCCAAACCACTGTTCACGCTCTCTCCAATCCACTGACCAATGTCTCTCCAAACCAATGCACACTCTCTCTCCAAACCACTGCCCACTCTTCAACCACTGCCCAATCTCTCACCAAACTATTGCTCACGATTCTCCAATCCACTGTCCACTGTCCCAAACCACTGCACACTCTCTCTCCAATCCACTGTCCAATGTCCCAAACCACTGCACACTCTCTCTCCAATCCACTGCTCACTCTCTCTCCAATCCACTGTCCAATTTCTCTCCAAAACCACTGCCCACTCTCTCTCCAATCGCCTGCCCACTTTCTCTCCAAATTACTGCCACTATCTCTCCGAACCACTGCCCACTCTCTCTCCAATCCACTGCCCACTCTCTCCCCAATCCACTGCCCACTATCTCTCCAAACCACTGCGCACTCTCTCTCCAAACCACTGCCCACTCTTCAACCACTGCCCACTCTCTCTCCAATCCACTGCCCACTCTCTCTCCAAACCACTGCCCACTATCTCTCCAAACCACTGCGCACTCTCTCTCCAAACCACTGCCCACTCTTCAACCACTGCCCACTCTCTCTCCAAACCATTGCTCACGATTCTCCAATCCACTGCCCACTGTCTCTCCAAACCAATGCACACTCTCTCTCCAATCCACTGCTCATTCTCTCTCCAATCCACTGTCCAATTTCTCTCCAAAACCACTGCCCACTCTCTCTCCAATCGACTGCCCACTCTCTCTCCAAATTACTGCCACTATCTCTCCAAACCACTGCCCACTCTCTCTCCAATCCACTGCCTACTCTCTCACAAATCCACTGCCCTCTCTCTCTCCAAGCCACTGCCCAATCTCTCTCAAAACCATTGTCGACCATCTCGAGATCACTGCCCACTCTCTCACAAATCCACTTCCCACTCTCTCCAAACCATTGCGCACTCCCTCTCCAATTCACTGCCCACTCTCTCTCCAAACCACTGCCCACTCTCTCAACAAACCACTGCTCACGCTCTCTCCAATCCACTGTCCACTGTCTCTCCAAACCACTGCCCACTCTCTCTCCAATCCACTGCCTACTCTCTCACAAATCCACTGCCCTCTCTCTCTCCAAGCCACTGCCCAATCTCTCTCAAAACCATTGTCGACCATCTCGAGATCACTGCCCACTCTCTCACAAATCCACTTCCCACTCTCGACAAACCATTGCCCACTCTCTCTCCAACCCACTGCCCACTCCCTCTCCAAACCACTGCCCACTCTCTCAACAAACCACTGCTCACGCTCTCTCCAATCCACTGCCCACTCTCTCTCCAAACCATTGCTCACGATTCTCCAATCCACTGTCCACTGTCTCTCCAAACCACTGCACACTCACTCTCCAATCCACTGCACAATCTCTCACCAATCCACTGCCCATTCTCTCTCGCAAAACACTGCCCACTCTCTCTCCAATCCACTGCTCACTCTCTCTCCCAAACCGTTGTCCACTACCCCTCCAAACCACTGCACACTCTCTCTCCAAACCACTGCACACTCTCTCTCCAAACCTTTGCTCACTGTCTCTCCAATCCATTGCCACTCTCTCTCCAATCTACTGCTCACTCTCTCCGAAACCACTGCTCACTCTATCTCCAATCCACTGCCCACTCTCTAGCCAAACCAAAGCCCAATCTCTCTACAAAACCACTGCCCACTCTCTCTCCAAACCATTGCTCACGATTCTCCAATCCACTGCCCACTGTCTCTCCAAACCAATGCACACTCTCTCTCCAATCCACTGCTCATTCTCTCTCCAATCCACTGTCCAATTTCTCTCCAAAACCACTGCCCACTCTCTCTCCAATCGACTGCCCACTCTCTCTCCAAATTACTGCCACTATCTCTCCAAACCACTGCCCACTCTCTCTCCAATCCACTGCCTACTCTCTCACAAATCCACTGCCCTCTCTCTCTCCAAGCCACTGCCCAATCTCTCTCAAAACCATTGTCGACCATCTCGAGATCACTGCCCACTCTCTCACAAATCCACTTCCCACTCTCTCCAAACCATTGCGCACTCCCTCTCCAATTCACTGCCCACTCTCTCTCCAAACCACTGCCCACTCTCTCAACAAACCACTGCTCACGCTCTCTCCAATCCACTGTCCACTGTCTCTCCAAACCACTGCACACTCACTCTCCAATCCACTGCACAATCTCTCACCAATCCACTGCCCATTCTCTCTCGCAAAACACTGCCCACTCTCTCTCCAATCCACTGCTCACTCTCTCTCCCAAACCGTTGTCCACTACCCCTCCAAACCACTGCACACTCTCTCTCCAATCTACTGCACAATCTCTCACCAATCCACTGCCCATTCTCTCTCGCAAAACACTGCCCACTCTCTCTCCAATCCACTGCTCACTCTCTCTCCCAAACCTTTGTCCACTGCCCCTCCAAACCACTGCACACTCTCTCTCCAAACCACTGCACACTCTCTCTCCAAACTTTTGCTCACTCTCTCTCCAATCCACTGCTCACTCCCTCCGAAACCACTGCTCACTCTATCTCCAATCCACTGCCCACTCTCTAGCCAAACCAAAGCCCAATCTCTCTCCAAAACCACTGCCCACTCTCTCTCCAAACCACTGCCCACTCTCTCTCCAAACCACTGGGCACTCGCTCTCCAAACCACTGCCACTCTCTTTCCAAACCACTGTCCACTCTCTCTCTAAACCACTGGACACTCTCTCTCAAACCCCCTGCGCACTCCCTCTCCAAACCACTACCACTCTCTCTCCAAACCATTGCTCACGATTCTCCAATCCACTGTCCAATGTCCCAAACCACTGCACACTCTCTCTCCAATCCACTGCTCGCTCTCTCTCCAATCCACTGTCCAATTTCTCTCCAAAACCACTGCCCACTCTCTCTCCAATCGACTGCCCACTCTCTCTCCAATCCACTGCTCACTCTCTCCGAAACAACTGCTCACGCTATCTCCAATCCACTGCCCACTCTCTAGCCAAACCAAAGCCCAATCTCTCTCCAAACCACTGCCCGCTCTCTCTCCAAACCACTGCTCACGCTCTCTCCAATCCACTGACCATTGTCTCTCCAAAACACGGCACACTCTCTCTCCAATCCACTGCCCACTCTCTCTCCAATCCACTGCCCATTCTCTCTCCCAAACCACTGCCCACTCTCTCTCCAATCCACTTCTCACTCTCTCTCCCAAACCATTATCCACTGTCACTCCAAACAACTGCCCACTCTCTCTCCAAACCACTGCACACTCTCTCTCCAAACCACTGCACACTCTCTCTCCAAACAACTGCCCACTGTCTCTAGAATCCACTGCCCACTCTCACTCCAATCTGCTGCTGACTCTCTCCCAAACCACTGCCCAATCTCTCTCCAAACCACTAAGCAGTCCCTCTCCAAACCACTGCGCACTCTCTCTCCAAACCACTGCGCACATCCTCTCCAAACCACTGCCACTCTCTCTCGAAACCACTGCCCACTCTCTCTCTAAACCACTGCACACTCTCTCTCAATACTACTGCGCATTCCCTCTCCAAACCACTACCACTCTCTCTCCAAACCACTGCCCACTCTCTCTCCAAACCACTGCACACCCTCTCACACATCCCCTGCCCACTCTCTCTCAAAATCATTGCCGACCATCTCGAGGTCACTGCCCACTCTCTCCAAAACACTGCCCACTGTCTCTCTAATCCACTGCCCACTCTCTCTGCAATCTACTGCTTACTCTCTCCCAAACCACTGCCAAATCTCTCTCCAAACCACTGCCCACTCTCTCTCCAATCCACTGCCTACTCTCTCTCCAATCCACTGCCCTGTCTCTCTCCAAGCCACTGCCCACTCTCTCTCAAAACCATTGTCGACCATCTCGAGATCACTGCCCACTCTCTCAAAAATCCACTCTCCACTCTCTCTCCAAACCATTGCCCACTCTCTCTCCAACCCACTGCCCACTCTCTCTCCAAACCTCTGCCCCCTCTCTCTACAAACCTCTGCACTCTCTCTCTCCAAACCACTGCCGACTCTCTCTCCAAACCACTGTTCACGCTCTCTCCAATCCACTGACCACTGTCTCTCCAAACCACTGCACACTCTCTCTCCAATCCACTGCCCACTCTCTCTCCAATCCACTGCCCATTCTCTCTCCCAAAAAACTGCCCACTCTCTCTCCAATCCACTGCCCATTCTCTCTCCCAAAAAACTGCCCACTCTCTCTCCAATCCACTGCTGACTCTCTCTCCCAAACCATTATCCACTGTCACTCCAAACCACTGCACACTCTCTCTCCAAACCACTGCACACTCTCTCTCCAAACAACTGCCCACTGTCTCTAGAATCCAATGCCCATACTCCCTCCAATCTGCTGCTCACTCTCTCCCAAACAACTGCCCACTCTTTCTCCAAACCACTAAGCAGTCCCTCTCCAAACCACTGCCCACTCTCTCTCCAAACCACTGCCCACTCTCTCTCCATACCACTGCCCACTCTCTCTCCAAACCACTGCGAACTCCCTCTCCAAACCACTGCCAATCTCTCTCCAAACCACTGCCCACTCTCTCTCTACACCACTGCACAGTCTCTCTCAATACTACTGCGCACTCCCTCTCCAAACCACTACAACTCTCTCTCCAAACCACTGCCCCTCTCTCTCCAAACCACTGCCCACCCTCTCACACATCCACTGCCCACTCTCTCTCAAAAACATTGCCGACCATCTCGAGATAACTGCCCACTCTCTCCAGACCACTGCCCACTGTCTCTCTAATCCACTGCCCACTCTCGCTGCAATCTACTGCTTACTCTCTCCCAAACCAATGCCAATTCTTTCTCCAAACCACTGCCCACACTCTCTCCAAAACCACTGCCCACTCTCTCTCCAAACCACTGCCCACTATCTCTCCAAACCACTGCCCACTCTTCAACCACTGCCCACTCTCTCTCCAAACCATTGCTCACGATTCTCCAATCCACTGTCCACTGTCTCTCCAAACCACTGCACACTCTCTCTCCAAACCACTGCCCACTCTCTCTCCATACCACTGCCCACTCTCTCTGCAATCTACTGCTTACTCTCTCCCAAACCACTGCCAAATTGGATTTCGGCGGCAGCGGTGCGCAGGGGCCTTCTTGGAGGTGAGTAGTGAGTTTAAAAACCTTACCTTTACAGGAGCAGCCCTTTGGATTTCGGCGGCAGCGGTGCGCAGGGGCCTTCTTGGAGGTGAGTAGTGAGTTTAAAAACCTTACCTTTACAGGAGCAGCCCTTTGGATTTCGGCGGCAGCGGTGCGCAGGGGCCTTCTTGGAGGTGAGTAGTGAGTTTAAAAACCTTACCTTTACAGGAGCAGCCCTTTGGATTTCGGCGGCAGCGGTGCGCAGGGGCCTTCTGGGAGGTGAGTAGTTAGTTTAAAAGCTCTTACCTTTACAGGAGCAGCCCATTGGATTTCGGTGGCAGCGGTGCGCAGGGGCCTTCTTGGAGGTGAGTAGTTAGTTTAAAAGCTCTTACCTTTACAGGAGCAGCCCATTGGATTTCGGTGGCAGCGGTGCGCAGGGGCCTTCTTGGAGGTGAGTAGTTAGTTTAAAAGCTCTTACCTTTACAGGAGCAGCCCATTGGATTTCGGTGGCAGCGGTGCGCAGGGGCCTTCTTGGAGGTGAGTAGTTAGTTTAAAAGCTCTTACCTTTACAGGAGCAGCCCATTGGATTTCGGTGGCAGCGGTGCGCAGGGGCCTTCTTGGAGGTGAGTAGTTAGTTTAAAAGCTCTTACCTTTACAGGAGCAGCCCATTGGATTTCGGCGGCAGCGGTGCGCAGGGGCCTTCTGGGAGGTGAGTAGTTAGTTTAAAAGCTCTTACCTTTACAGGAGCAGCCCATTGGATTTCGGCGGCAGCGGTGCGCAGGGGCCTTCTTGGAGGTGAGTAGTGAGTTTAAAAGCTCTTACCTTTACAGGAGCAGCCCATTGGATTTCGGTGGCAGCGGTGCGCAGGGGCCTTCTTGGAGGTGAGTAGTTAGTTTAAAAGCTCTTACCTTTACAGGAGCAGCCCATTGGATTTCGGTGGCAGCGGTGCGCAGGGGCCTTCTTGGAGGTGAGTAGTTAGTTTAAAAGCTCTTACCTTTACAGGAGCAGCCCATTGGATTTCGGCGGCAGCGGTGCGCAGGGGCCTTCTGGGAGGTGAGTAGTTAGTTTAAAAGCTCTTACCTTTACAGGAGCAGCCCATTGGATTTCGGCGGCAGCGGTGCGCAGGGGCCTTCTTGGAGGTGAGTAGTGAGTTTAAAAGCTCTTACCTTTACAGGAGCAGCCCATTGGATTTCGGTGGCAGCGGTGCGCAGGGGCCTTCTTGGAGGTGAGTAGTTAGTTTAAAAGCTCTTACCTTTACAGGAGCAGCCCATTGGATTTCGGTGGCAGCGGTGCGCAGGGGCCTTCTTGGAGGTGAGTAGTTAGTTTAAAAGCTCTTACCTTTACAGGAGCAGCCCATTGGATTTCGGTGGCAGCGGTGCGCAGGGGCCTTCTTGGAGGTGAGTAGTTAGTTTAAAAGCTCTTACCTTTACAGGAGCAGCCCATTGGATTTCGGTGGCAGCGGTGCGCAGGGGCCTTCTTGGAGGTGAGTAGTTAGTTTAAAAGCTCTTACCTTTACAGGAGCAGCCCATTGGATTTCGGCGGCAGCGGTGCGCAGGGGCCTTCTGGGAGGTGAGTAGTTAGTTTAAAAGCTCTTACCTTTACAGGAGCAGCCCATTGGATTTCGGCGGCAGCGGTGCGCAGGGGCCTTCTTGGAGGTGAGTAGTGAGTTTAAAAGCTCTTACCTTTACAGGAGCAGCCCATTGGATTTCGGTGGCAGCGGTGCGCAGGGGCCTTCTTGGAGGTGAGTAGTTAGTTTAAAAGCTCTTACCTTTACAGGAGCAGCCCATTGGATTTCGGTGGCAGCGGTGCGCAGGGGCCTTCTTGGAGGTGAGTAGTTAGTTTAAAAGCTCTTACCTTTACAGGAGCAGCCCATTGGATTTCGGTGGCAGCGGTGCGCAGGGGCCTTCTTGGAGGTGAGTAGTTAGTTTAAAAGCTCTTACCTTTACAGGAGCAGCCCATTGGATTTCGGTGGCAGCGTTGCGCAGGGGCCTTCTTGGAGGTGAGTAGTTAGTTTAAAAGCTCTTACCTTTACAGGAGCAGCCCATTGGATTTCGGTGGCAGCGGTGCGCAGGGGCCTTCTTGGAGGTGAGTAGTGAGTTTAAAAGCTCTTACCTTTACAGGAGCAGCCCATTGGATTTCGGTGGCAGCGGTGCGCAGGGGCCTTCTTGGAGGTGAGTAGTTAGTTTAAAAGCTCTTACCTTTACAGGAGCAGCCCATTGGATTTCGGTGGCAGCGGTGCGCAGGGGCCTTCTTGGAGGTGAGTAGTTAGTTTAAAAGCTCTTACCTTTACAGGAGCAGCCCATTGGATTTCGGTGGCAGCGGTGCGCAGGGGCCTTCTTGGAGGTGAGTAGTTAGTTTAAAAGCTCTTACCTTTACAGGAGCAGCCCATTGGATTTCGGTGGCAGCGTTGCGCAGGGGCCTTCTTGGAGGTGAGTAGTTAGTTTAAAAGCTCTTACCTTTACAGGAGCAGCCCATTGGATTTCGGTGGCAGCGGTGCGCAGGGGCCTTCTTGGAGGTGAGTAGTTAGTTTAAAAGCTCTTACCTTTACAGGAGCAGCCCATTGGATTTCGGTGGCAGCGGTGCGCAGGGGCCTTCTTGGAGGTGAGTAGTTAGTTTAAAAGCTCTTACCTTTACAGGAGCAGCCCATTGGATTTCGGTGGCAGCGTTGCGCAGGGGCCTTCTTGGAGGTGAGTAGTTAGTTTAAAAGCTCTTACCTTTACAGGAGCAGCCCATTGGATTTAGGTGGCAGCGGTGCGCAGGGGCCTTCTTGGAGGTGAGTAGTTAGTTTAAAAGCTCTTACCTTTACAGGAGCAGCCCATTGGATTTCGGCGGGAACCGGAAGTTCGACCTCTGGCAAGTCCCCCCCCCCCCCAATAAATTCTGGTGGAGAGGAAACCCGAGACACTACACGTGTAGTGTCTCCCACCCACCCTCCTCCTCTAACCTAATAATAAGACCCATTGGTGTAAGGTAAGTGCCATATTATATTATATATTATTAGCATTGTGCAGGCCAAGGATTGGAGGTGGAGGAGCAGTCTCTGTCAGCGAGAGAACCTGAGAACATCTCAGAAGGTAAGCAAGTGATTTTTACTTTTATACCTTTTTTCAAATTGTGTGTGTCGGGGGGAAACTGAAGTGACATCACAGAAAAGCTGTGACCTGAGTGGCTGGTTGGGATTCTAACCTAAATTTTTTTTGACTATTTGGGAACTAATTAAACATAATAACTTAATTATAATTTAGAGGATATCTAAGCCAGAGATCGGAGGATATTATAGTTAGCTATCGCATTTCTATTAGAAATCTAGTGCTAGGAAACAGATAGTTGACAGTAACTTTGTAATTTAAAAAAAAAAGTATTTATTAAAAAAAAAAAAGACAAATTTTAATTTTAATTAATTGACGCAATGTCAGTTAGAGGGGTGCTGTGCTCTGACTGTGAGATGTGGCAGGTCCGGGAGGCTTCCAGCGTCCTGGATGGCTTCATCTGCAGAAAGTGCACCCAACTGCAGCTCCTCACAGACCGCATGGTTCGGTTGGAGCAGCAATTGGATGCACTTAGGAGCATGCAGGTGGCGGAAAGCGTCATAGATCGCAGTTATGTAAGTGTGGTCACACCCAAGGTGCAGGCAGAGAAATGGGTGACCACCAGAAAGGGCAGGCAGTCAGTGCAGGAATCCCCTGTGGTTGTCCCCCTCTCGAACAGGTATACCCCTTTGGATACTGTCGGGGGGGATAGCCTATCAGGGGAAAACAGCAGCAGCCAGAGCAGTGGCACCACGGCTGGCTCTGATGTTCAGAAGGGAGGGTCAAAGCGCAGAAGAGTAATAGTTATAGGGGACTCTATAGTCAGGGGAACAGATAGGCGCTTCTGTGGACGTGAAAGAGACTCCAGGATGGTATGTTGCCTCCCTGGTGCCAGGGTCCAGGATGTCTCCGAACGGGTAGAGGGAATCCTGAAGGGGGAGGGCAAACAGGTAGAGGTCGTTGTACATATTGGTACTAACGACATAGGCAGGAAGAGGCATGAGGTCCTGCAGCAGGAGTTCAGGGAGCTAGGCAGAAAGTTAAAAGACAGGACCTCGAGGGTTGTAATCTCGGGATTACTCCCTGTGCCACGTGCCAGTGAGGCTAGAAATAGGAAGATAGAGCAGACAAACACGTGGCTAAACAGCTGGTGTAGGAGGGAGGGTTTCGGTTATCTGGACCACTGGGAGCTCTTCCGGGGCAGGTGTGACCTGTATAAGATGGACGGGTTGCATCTAAACCGGAGAGGCATAAATATCCTGGCCGCGAGATTTGCTAGTGTCACATGGGAGGGTTTAAACTAGTATGGCAGGGGGGTGGGCACGGGAGCAATAGGTCAGAAGGTGAGAGCGTTGAGGGAGAACTAGGGAATATGGACAGTGTGGCTCTGAGGCAGAGCAGACGGGGAGAAGTTGCTGAACACAGCGGGTCTGGTGGCCTGAAGTGCATATGTTTTAATGCAAGGAGCATTACGGGTAAGGCAGATGAACTTAGAGCTTGGATTACTACTTGGAACTATGATGTTGTTGCCATTACAGAGACCTGGTTGAGGGAAGGGCAGGATTGGCAGCTAAACGTTCCAGGTTTTAGATGTTTCAGGCGGGATAGAGGGGGATGTAAAAGGGGAGGCGGAGTTGCGCTACTTGTTCAGGAGAGTATCACAGCTATACAGCGAGAGGACACCTCAGAGGGCAGTGAGGCTATATGGGTAGAGATCAGGAATAAGAAGGGTGCAGTCACAATGTTGGGGGTATACTACAGGCCTCCCAACAGCCAGCGGGAGATAGAGGAGCAGATAGGTAGACAGATTTTGGAAAAGAGTAAAAACAACAGGGTTGTGGTGATGGGAGACTTCAACTTCCCCAATATTGACTGGGACTCACTTAGTGCCAGGGGCTTAGACGGGGCAGAGTTTGTAAGGAGCATCCAGGAGGGCTTCTTAAAACAATATGTAAACAGTCCAACTAGGGAAGAGGCGGTACTGGACCTGGTATTGGGGAATGAGCCCGGCCAGGTGGTAGATGTTTCAGTAGGGGAGCATTTCGGTAACAGTGACCACAATTCAGTAAGTTTTAAAGTACTGGTGGACAAGGATAAGAGTGGTCCGAGGATGAATGTGCTAAATTGGGGGAAGGCTAATTATAACAATATTAGGCGGGAACTGAAGAGCATAGATTGGGGGCGGATGTTTGAGGGCAAATCAACATCTGACATGTGGGAGGCTTTCAAGTGTCAGTTGATAGGAATACAGGACAGGCATGTTCCTGTGAGGAAGAAAGACAAATACGGCAATTTTCGGGAACCTTGGATGACGAATGATATTGTAGGCCTCGTCAAAAAGAAAAAGGAGGCATTTGTCAGGGCTAAAAGGCTGGGAACAGACGAAGCCTGTGTGGCATATAAGGAAAGTAGGAAGGAACTTAAGCAGGGAGTCAGGAGGGCTAGAAGGGGTCATGAAAAGTCATTGGCAAATAGGGTTAAGGAAAATCCCAAGGCTTTTTACACTTACATAAAAAGCAAGAGGGTAGCCAGGGAAAGGGTTGGCCCACTGAAGGATAGGCAAGGGAATCTATGTGTGGAGCCAGAGGAAATGGGCGAGGTACTAAATGAATACTTTGCATCAGTATTCACCAAAGAGAAGGAATTGGTAGATGTTGAGTCTGGAGAAGGGGGTGTAGATAGCCTGGGTCACATTGTGATCCAAAAAGACGAGGTGTTGGGTGTCTTAAAAAATATTAAGGTAGATAAGTCCCCAGGGCCGGATGGGATCTACCCCAGAATACTGAAGGAGGCTGGAGAGGAAATTGCTGAGGCCTTGACAGAAATCTTTGGATCCTCGCTGTCTTCAGGGGATGTCCCGGAGGACTGGAGAATAGCCAATGTTGTTCCTCTGTTTAAGAAGGGTGGCAGGGATAATCCCGGGAACTACAGGCCGGTGAGCCTTACTTCAGTGGTAGGGAAATTACTGGAGAGAATTCTTCGAGACAGGATCTACTCCCATTTGGAAGCAAATGGACGTATTAGTGAGAGGCAGCACGGTTTTGTGAAGGGGAGGTCGTGTCTCACTAACTTGATAGAGTTTTTCGAGGAGGTCACTAAGATGATTGATGCAGGTAGGGCAGTAGATGTTGTCTATATGGACTTCAGTAAGGCCTTTGACAAGGTCCCTCATGGTAGACTAGTACAAAAGGTGAAGTCACACGGGATCAGGGGTGAACTGGCAAGGTGGATACAGAACTGGCTAGGCCATAGAAGGCAGAGGGTAGCAATGGAGGGATGCTTTTCTAATTGGAGGGCTGTGACCAGTGGTGTTCCACAGGGATCAGTGCTGGGACCTTTGCTCTTTGTAGTATATATAAATGATTTGGAGGAAAATGTAACTGGTCTGATTAGTAAGTTTGCAGACGACACAAAGGTTGGTGGAATTGCGGATAGCGATGAGGACTGTCTGAGGATACAGCAGGATTTAGATTGTCTGGAGACTTGGGCGGAGAGATGGCAGATGGAGTTTAACCTGGACAAATGTGAGGTAATGCATTTTGGAAGGGCTAATGCAGGTAGGGAATATACGGTGAATGGTAGAACCCTCAAGAGTATTGAAAGTCAAAGAGATCTAGGAGTACAGGTCCACAGATCACTGAAAGGGGCTACACAGGTGGAGAAGGTAGTCAAGAAGGCATACGGCATGCTTGCCTTCATTGGCCGGGGCATTGAGTATAAGAATTGGCAAGTCATGTTGCAGCTGTATAGAACCTTAGTTAGGCCACACTTGGAGTATAGTGTTCAATTCTGGTCGCCACACTACCAGAAGGATGTGGAGGCTTTAGAGAGGGTGCAGAAGAGATTTACCAGAATGTTGCCTGGTATGGAGGGCATAAGCTATGAGGAGCGATTGAATAAACTCGGTTTGTTCTCACTGGAACGAAGGAGGTTGAGGGGCGACCTGATAGAGGTATACAAAATTATGAGGGGCATAGACAGAGTGGATAGTCAGAGGCTTTTCCCCAGGGTAGAGGGGTCAATTACTAGGGGGCATAGGTTTAAGGTGAGAGGGGCAAAGTTTAGAGTAGATGTACGAGGCAAGTTTTTTACGCAGAGGGTAGTGGGTGCCTGGAACTCACTACCGGAGGAGGTAGTGGAGGCAGGGACGATAGGGACATTTAAGGGGCATCTTGACAAATATATGAATAGGATGGGAATAGAAGGATACGGACCCAGGAAGTGTAGAAGATTGTAGTTTAGTCGGGCAGTATGGTCGGCACGGGCTTGGAGGGCCGAAGGGCCTGTTCCTGTGCTGTACATTTCTTTGTTCTTTGTTCTTTGTTCTTCAACCACTGCCCACTCTCTCTCCAAACCATTGCTCACGATTCTCCAATCCACTGTCCACTGTCTCTCCAAACCACTGCACACTCTCTCTCCAATCCACTGCTCATTCTCTCTCCAATCCACTGTCCAATTTCTCTCCAAATCCACTGCCCACTCTCTCTCCAATCGACTGCCCACTCTCTCCAAATTACTGCCACTATCTCTCCAAACCACTGGCCACTCTCTCTCCAATCCACTGCCTACTCTCTCACAAATCCACTGCCCTCTCTCTCTCCAAGCCACTGCCCAATCTCTCTCAAAACCATTGTCGACCATCTCGAGATCACTGCCCACTCTCTCACAAATCCACTTCCCACTCTCTACAAACCATTGCCCACTCTCTCTCCAACCCACTGCCCACTCCCTCTCCAAACCACTGCCCACTCTCTCAACAAACCACTGCTCACGCTCTCTCCAATCCACTGCCCACTCTCTCTCCAAACCATTGCTCACGATTCTCCAATCCACTGTCCACTGTCTCTCCAAACCACTGCACACTCACTCTCCAATCCACTGCACAATCTCTCACCAATCCACTGCCCATTCTCTCTCGCAAAACACTGCCCACTCTCTCTCCAATCCACTGCTCACTATCTCTCCCAAACCTTTGTCCACTACCCCTCCAAACCACTGCACACTCTCTCTCCAAACCACTGCACACTCTCTCTCCAAACCTTTGCTCACTGTCTCTCCAATCCATTGCCACTCTCTCTCCAATCTACTGCTCACTCTCTCCGAAACCACTGCTCACTCTATCTCCAATCCACTGCCCACTCTCTAGCCAAACCAAAGCCCAATCTCTCTACAAAACCACTGCCCACTCTCTCTCCAAACCACTGCCCAGTCTCTCTCCAAACCACTGGGCACTCCCTCTCCAAACCACTGCCACTCTCTTTCCAAACCACTGTCCACTCTCTCTCTAAACCACTGCACACTCTCTCTCAAACCCCCTGCGCACTCCCTCTCCAAACCACTACCACTCTCCAAACCACTGCCCACTCTCTCTCCAATCGACTGCCCACTCTCTCTCCAAATTACTGCCACTATCTCTCCAAACCACTGCCCACTCTCTCTCCAATCCACTGACTACTCTCTCACAAATCCACTGCCCTCTCTCTCTCCAAGCCACTGCCCAATCTCTCTCAAAACCATTGTCGACCATCTCGAGATCACTGCCCACTCTCTCACAAATCCACTTCCCACTCTCTCCAAACCATTGCCCACTCTCTCTCCAACCCACTGCCCACTCTCTCTCCAAACCACTGCCCACTCTCTCAACAAACCACTGCTCACGCTCTCTCCAATCCACTGTCCACTGTCTCTCCAAACCACTGCACACTCACTCTCCAATCCACTGCACAATCTCTCACCAATCCACTGCCCATTCTCTCTCGCAAAACACTGCCCACTCTCTCTCCAATCCACTGCTCACTCTCTCTCCCAAACCGTTGTCCACTACCCCTCCAAACCACTGCACACTCTCTCTCCAAACCACTGCACACTCTCTCTCCAAACCTTTGCTCACTGTCTCTCCAATCCATTGCCACTCTCTCTCCAATCTACTGCTCACTCTCTCCGAAAACACTGCTCACTCTATCTCCAATCCACTGCCCACTCTCTAGCCAAACCAAAGCCCAATCTCTCTACAAAACCACTGCCCACTCTCTCTCCAAACCACTGCCCAGTCTCTCTCCAAACCACTGGGCACTCCCTCTCCAAACCACTGCCACTCTCTTTCCAAACCACTGTCCACTCTCTCTCTAAACCACTGCACACTCTCTCTCAAACCCCCTGCGCACTCCCTCTCCAAACCACTGCCACTCTCTTTCCAAACCACTGCCAACTCTCTCTCCAAACCACGGCCCACACTCTCTCCAACCCACTGCGCACTCCCTCTCCAATTCACTGCCCACTCTCTCACAAATCCACTGCCCACTCTCTCTCCAATCCATTACCCACACTCTCTTCAAACCACTGTCCAATTTCTCTCCAAAACCACTGCACTCTCTCTCCAAACCACTGCCCCCTCTCTCTACAAACCTCTGCCCACTCTCTCTCCAAACCACTGCCCGCTCTCTCTCCAAACCACTGCTCACGCTCTCTCCAATCCACTGACCACTGTCTCTCCAAACCACTGCACACTCACTCTCCAATCCACTGCACAATCTTTCACCAATCCACTGCCCATTCTCTCTCGCAAAACACTGCCCACTCTCTCTCCAATCCACTGCTCACTCTCTCTCCCAAACCTTTGTCCACTGCCCCTCCAAACCACTGCACACTCTCTCTCCAAACCACTGCACACTCTCTCTCCAAACCTTTGCTCACTCTCTCTCCAATCCACTGCTCACTCCCTCCGAAACCACTGCTCACTCTATCTCCAATCCACTGCCCACTCTCTAGCCAAACCAAAGCCCAATCTCTCTCCAAACCACTGCCCACTCTCTCTCCAAACCACTGCCCACTCTCTCTCCAAACCACTGGGCACTCGCTCTCCAAACCACTGCCACTCTCATTCCAAACCACTGTCCACTCTCTCTCTAAACCACTGCACACTCTCTCTCAAACCCCCTGCGCACTCCCTCTCCAAACCACTACCACTCTCTCTCCAAACCATTGCTCACGATTCTCCAATCCACTGTCCAATGTCCCAAACCACTGCACACTCTCTCTCCCATCCACTGCTCGCTCTCTCTCCAATCCACTGTCCAATTTCTCTCCAAAACCACTGCCCACTCTCTCTCCAATCGACTGCCCAATCTCTCTCCAATCCACTGCTCACTCTCTCCGAAACAACTGCTCACGCTATCTCCAATCCACTGCCCACTCTCTAGCCAAACCAAAGCCCAATCTCTCTCCAAACCACTGCCCGCTCTCTCTCCAAACCACTGCTCACGCTCTCTCCAATCCACTGACCATTGTCTCTCCAAAACACGGCACACTCTCTCTCCAATCCACTGCCCACTCTCTCTCCAATCCACTGCCCACTCTCTCTCCCAAACCACTGCCCACTCTCTCTCCAATCCACTTCTCACTCTCTCTCCCAAACCATTATCCACTGTCACTCCAAACAACTGCCCACTCTCTCTCCAAACCACTGCACACTCTCTCTCCAAACCACTGCACACTCTCTCTCCAAACAACTGCCCACTGTCTCTAGAATCCACTGCCCACTCTCACTCCAATCTGCTGCTGACTCTCTCCCAAACCACTGCCCAATCTCTCTCCAAACCACTAAGCAGTCCCTCTCCAAACCACTGCGCACTCTCTCTCCAAACCACTGCGCACATCCTCTCCAAACCACTGCCACTCTCTCTCGAAACCACTGCCCACTCTCTCTCTAAACCACTGCACACTCTCTCTCAATACTACTGCGCATTCCCTCTCCAAACCACTACCACTCTCTCTCCAAACCACTGCCCACTCTCTCTCCAAACCACTGCACACCCTCTCACACATCCACTGCCCACTCTCTCTCAAAATCATTGCCGACCATCTCGAGGTCACTGCCCACTCTCTCCAAAACACTGCCCACTGTCTCTCTAATCCACTGCCCACTCTCTCTGCAATCTACTGCTTACTCTCTCCCAAACCACTGCCAAATCTCTCTCCAAACCACTGCCCACTCTCTCTCCAATCCACTGCCTACTCTCTCTCCAATCCACTGCCCTGTCTCTCTCCAAGCCACTGCCCACTCTCTCTCAAAACCATTGTCGACCATCTCGAGATCACTGCCCACTCTCTCAAAAATCCACTCTCCACTCTCTCTCCAAACCATTGCCCACTATCTCTCTCCAACCCACTGCCCACTCTCTCTCCAAACCTCTGCCTCCTCTCTCTACAAACCTCTGCACTCTCTCTCTCCAAACCACTGCCGACTCTCTCTCCAAACCACTGTTCACGCTCTCTCCAATCCACTGACCACTGTCTCTCCAAACCACTGCACACTCTCTCTCCAATCCACTGCCCACTCTCTCTCCAATCCACTGCCCATTCTCTCTCCCAAAAAACTGCCCACTCTCTCTCCAATCCACTGCTCACTCTCTCTCCCAAACCTTTGTCCACTGCCCCTCCAAACCATTGCTCACGATTCTCCAATCCACTATTCACTGTCTCTCCAAACCACTGCACACACACTCTCGAGATCACTGCCCACTCTCTCACAAATCCACTTCCCACTCTCTACAAACCATTGCCCACTCTCTCTCCAACCCACTGCCCACTCCCTCTCCAAACCACTGCCCACTCTCTCAACAAACCACTGCTCACGCTCTCTCCAATCCACTGCCCACTCTCTCTCCAAACCATTGCTCACGATTCTCCAATCCACTATTCACTGTCTCTCCAAACCACTGCACACACACTCTCCAATCTACTGCACAATCTCTCACCAATCCACTGCCCATTCTCTCTCGCAAAACACTGCCCACTCTCTCTCCAATCCACTGCCCACTCTCTCTCCAATCTACTACTCACTCTCTCCGAAACCACTGCTCACTCTATCTCCAATCCACTGCCCACTCCCTAGCCAAACCAAAGCCCAACCTCTCTCCAAAACCACTGCCCACTCTCTCTCCAAACCACTGCCCACTCTCTCTCCAAACCACTGGGCACTCCCTCTCCAAACCACTGCCACTCTCTTTCCAAACCACTGTCCACTCTCTCTCTAAACCACTGCACACTCTCTCTCAAACCCCCTGCGCACTCCCTCTCCAAACCACTACCACTCTCTCTCCAAACCACTGCCCACTCTCTCTCCAAACCACTGCCCACAGTGTCTCCAAACCACTGCCCACACTCTCTCCAAACCACGGCCCACACTCTCTCCAACACACTGCGCACTCCCTCTCCAATTCACTGCCCACTCTCTCACAAATCCACTGCCCACTCTCTCTCAAATCCACTGCCCACTCTCTCTCCAACCCATTACCCACACTCTCTTCATACCACTGTCCAATTTCTCTCCAAAACCACTGCACTCTCTCTCCAAACCACTGCCCCCTCTCTCTACAAACCTCTGCCCACTCTCTCTCCAAACCACTGCCCACTCTCTCTCCAAACCACTGTTCACGCTCTCTCCAATCCACTGACCACAGTCTCTAAAAACCAATGCACACTCTCTCTCCAATCCACTGCCCACTCTCTCTCCAATCCACTGCCCATTCTCTCTCCCAAACCACTGCCCACTCTCTCTCCAATCCACTGCTCACTTTCTCTCACAAACCATTATCCACTGTCACTCCAAACCACTGCCCACTCTCTCTCCAAACCACTGCACACTCTCTCTCCAAACAACTGCCCACTGTCTCTAGAATCCACTGCCCACTCTCCCTCCAATCTACTGCTGACTCTCTCCCAAACCACTGCCCAATCTCTCTCCAAACTACTAAGCAGTCCCTCTCCAAACCACTGCCCACTCTCTCTCCAAACCCCTGCCCACTCTCTCTGCAAAACACTGCGCACTCCCTCTCCAAACCACTGCAACTCTCTCTCCAAACCACTGCCCACTCTCTCTAAACCACTGCCCACTCTCTAGCCAAACCAAAGCGCAATCTCTCTCCAAAACCACTGCACACTCTCTCTCAATAATACTGCGCACTCCCTCTCCAAACCACTACCATGTCTCTCCAAACCACTGCGCACTCTCTCTCCAAACCACTGCCCACACTGTCACACATCCACTGCCCACTCTCTCTCCTAACCACTGCCCATTGTCTCTCCAATCCACTGACCACTCTCTCTCCAATCCACTGCCCTCTCTCTCTCCAAGCCACTGCCCACTCTCTCACAAAACTATTGCCGACCATCTTGAGATCACTGCCCACTCTCTCCAAACCACTGTCCACTGTCCCTCTAATCCACTGTCCACTCTCTCTCCAAACGGCTGCACACTCTCTCCAATCCACTGCCCACTCTCTCACCAATCCACTGCCCATTCTCTCTCGCAAAACACTGCCCACTCTCTCTCCAATCCACTGTCCACACTCTCCCCAAACCACTGCCCACTCTCTCTCCATTCGACTGCCCACTCTCTCTCCAAATTACTGCCACAATCTCTCCAAACGACTGCCCACTCTCTCTCCAAACCACTGTCCACTGTCTCTCCAATCCACTGCCCAATCTCTCTCCAATCTACTGCTAACTCTCTCCCAAACCACTGCTCAATCTCTCTCCAAACCACTGCCCACTCTCTCTCCAAAACCACTGCCCACTCTCTCTCCAAACCACTGCGCACTCTCTTTCCAAACCACTGCCCAATCTTTAAACCACTGCCCACTATCTCTCCAAACCACTGCTCACGATTCTCCAATCCACTGTCCACTGTCCCCCCAAACCACTGCACATTCCCTCTCCAATCCACTGCACATTCTCTCTCCAATCCACTTCCCATTCTCTCTCGCAAGCCACTGCCCACTTTCTCTCCAATCCACTGCCCTCTCTCTCTGCAAGCCACTGCCCACTCTCTCACAAAACTATTGCCGACCATCTTGAGATCACTGCACACTCTCTCCAATCCACTGCCCACTCTCTCACCAATCCACTGCCCATTCTCTCTCGCAAAACACTGCCCACTCTCTCTACAATCCACTGCTCACACTCTCTCCCAAACCTTTGTCCACTGTCTCACCAAACCACTGCACACTCTCTCTCCAAACCACTGCACAATCTCTCTCCAAACCACTGCTCACTGTCTCTCCAATCCACTGCCCACTCTCTCTCCCATCTACTGCTCACTCTCTCCCAAACCACTGCCTAATCTCTCTCCACACCACTGCGCACTCCCTCTCCAAACCACTGCCCACTCTCTCTCCAGACCACTGCCCACTCTCTCTCCAGACTACTGCCCTCTCTCTCTCCAAACCACTTCACACTCTCTCCCAAATCCACTGCGCACTCCCTCACAAACCACTTCCACTCTCTCTCCAAGCAACTGCCCACTGTGTCTCCAAACCACTGCCCACTCTCTCACCAAACCACTGCCCACACTCTCTCCAACCCACTGCGCACTCCCTGTCCATACCACTGCCCACTCTCTCTCCAAACCACTGCCCACTCTCTCTAAACCACTGCACACTCTCTCTCAAAACCACTGCGCACTCCCTCTCACAACCACTGCCCACTCTCTCACCAAACCACTGCCCACACTGTCACACATCTACTGCCCACACTCTCTCAAAACCACTGCCCAATGTCTCTCCAATCCACTGTCCACACTCTCCCCAAACCCTGCCCACTCTCTCTCCAATCGACTGCCCACTCTCTCTCCAAATTACTGCCACTATCTCTCGAAACGACTGCCCACTCTCTCTCCAATCAACTGCCCACTCTCTCTCCAATCCATTGCCCTTTCTCTCTCCAAGCCTCTGCCCACTCTCTCACCAAACCACCTCCCGCCCTCTCACACATCTACTGCCCACACTCTCTCCAAACCACTGCCCATTGTCTCTCCAATCCACTGACCAGTCCCTCTCCAATCCACTGTCCACACTCTCCCCAAACCACTGCCCACTCTCTCTCCAATCGACTGCCCACTCTCTCTCCAAATTACTGCCACAATCTCTCCAAACGACTGCCCACTCTCTCTCCAAACCACTGTCCACTGTCTCTCCAATCCACTGCCCAATCTCTCTCCAATCTACTGCTAACTCTCTCCCAAAACACTGCTCAATCTCTCTCCAAACCGCTGCCCACTCTCTCTCCAAACCACTGCGCACTCTCTTTCCAAACCACTGCCCAATCTTTAAACCACTGTCCACTCTCTCTCCAAACCACTGCTCACGATTCTCAAATCCACTGTCCACTGTCCCTCCAAACCACTGCACATTCCCTCTCCAATCCACTGCACATTCTCTCTCCAATCCACTTCCCATTCTCTCTCGCAAACCACTGCCCACTCTCTCTCCAATCCACTGCTCAATCTCTCTCCCAAACCGTTGTCCCCTGTCTCTCCAAACCACTGCCCGCTCTCTCTCCAAACCACTGCACACTCTCCAAACCACTGCCCACTGTCTCTCCAATCCACTGCCCACTCTCTCTCCAATCTACTGCTCACTCTCTCCAAATCCACTGCCTAATCTCTCTCCAAACCACTGCGCACTCCCTCTCCAAACCACTGCTCACTCTCTCTCCAAACCACTGCCCACTCTCTCTCCAAACTACTGCCCACTCTCTCTCCAAACCACTGGGCACGCCCTCTCCAAGCCACTGCCACTCTCTTTCCAAACCACTGCCCTCTCTCTCTAAACCACTGCCCACTCTCTCCCAAATCCACTGCGCCCTCCCTGACAAACCACTGCCACTCTCTCTCCAATCGACTGCCCACTCTCTCTCCAAATTACTGCCACTATCTCTCCAAACGACTGCCCACTCTCTCTCAAAACCATTGCCCACTGTCTCTCCAATCCACGGCCCAATCTCTCTCCAATCTACTGCTTAATCTCTCCCAAGCCACTGCTCAATCTCTCTCCAAACCACTGCCCACTCTCTCTCCAAAACCACTGCCCACTCTATATCCAAACCACTGCCCAATCTTTAAACCACAGCCCACACTCTCTCCAAACCACTGCTCACGATTCTCCAATCCACTGTCCACTGTCCCTCCAAACCACTGCACATTCTCTCAACAATCCACTGCACATTCTCTCTCCAATCCACTGCCCATTCTCTTACAATCCACTGCCTAATCTCTCTCCAAACCACTGCGCATTCCCTCTCCAAACCACTGCCCACTCTCTCTCCAAACCACTGCCCACTCTCTCTCCAATCCACTGCTCACTCTCTCTCCCAAACCGTTGTCCATTGTCTCTCCAAACCAATGCCCACGCTCTCTCCAAACCACTGCACACTCTCTCCAAACCACTGCCCACAGTCTCTCCAATCCACTGCCCACTCTCTCTCCAATCTACTGCTCACTCTCTCCCAATCCAATGCCTAATCTCTCTCCAAACCACTGCGCACTCCCTCTCCAAACCACTGCCCACTCTCTCTCCAAACCACTGCCCAATCTCTCCCCAAACTACTGACAACTCTCTCTCCAAACCACTGGGCACTCCCTCTCCAAGCCACTGCCACTCTCTTTCCAAACCACTGCCCACTCTCTCTCCAAACCACTGCACACTCTCTCCCCAAACCACTGCGCACTCCCTCACAAACCAGTGCCACTCTCTCACCAAACCACTGCCCACACTCTCTCCAAACCACTGCCCACTGTGTCTCCAAACCACTGCCCACTCTCTCTCCAAACTACTGCCCACACTCTCTCCAACACACTGCGCACTCCCTGCCCAAACCACTGCCCACTCTCTCCCCAAACCACTGCCCACTCTCTCCAAACCACTGCCCACTCTCTCTCCAAACCACTGCCCACTGTGTCTCCAAACCACTGACCACTCTCTCTCCAAACCACTGCCCAATCTCTCTCCAAACCACTGACCACTGTGTCTCCAAACCATTGCCCACTCTCTCTGCAAACCACTGCCCACTCTCTCTCAAAACTACTGCCCACTGCTCTGCTGCCTGACAGCTCCAGGGTCCATGATTAGATTCCCCGCTGGGCCACTCTCTGTGCGAATTCTCCAAACCACTGCCCACTGTCTCTCCAAATCACTGCCCATTCTCTCTCCAAACCACTGCACACTCTCTCTCCAATCCACTGCCCACTCTCTCTGCAATCCATTGCCCTCTCTCTCTCCAAGCCTCTGCCCACTCTCTCACCAAATCACTGCCCACCCTCTCACACATCTACTGCCCACACTCTCTCCAAACCACTGCCCATTGTCACTCCAATCTACTGGCCACTCTCACTCCAATCCACTGTCCACACTCTCCCCAAACCACTGCCCACTGTCTCTCCAATCCACTGCCCAATCTCTCTCCACTCTACTGCTTACTCTCTCCCAAACCACTGCTCAATCTCTCTCCAAACCACTGCCCACTCGCTCTCCAAAACCACTGTCCACTCTCTCTCCAAACCACTGCGAACTTTCTCTCCAAACCACTGCCCACTCTCTCTCCAAACCACTGCTCACGATTCTCCAATCCACTGTCCACTGTCTCTCCAAACCACTGCACATTCTCTCTCCAATCCACTGCCCATTCTCTCTCCAATCCATTGCCCATTCTCTCTCGCAAACCACTGCCCACTCTCTCTCCAATCCACTGCTCACTCTCTCCCCCAATTCGTTGTCCACTGTCTCTCCAAACCACTGCCCACTCTCTCTCCAACCCACTGCACACTCTCTCTCCAAATCACTGCCCACTCTCTCTCCAATCTACTGCTCACTCTCTCCCAATCCACTGCCTAATCTCTCTCCAAACCACTGCGCACTCCCTCTGCAAACCACTGCCCACTCTATCTCCAAACCACTGCCCACTCTCTCTCCAAACTACTGCCCACTCTCTCTCCAAATCACTGGGCACGCCCTCTCCAAGCCACTGCCACCCTCTTTCTAAACCACTGCCCACTCTCTCTCTAAACCACTGCACACTCTCTCCCAAAACCACTGTGCACTCCCTCACAAACCACTGCCACTCTCTCACCAAACCACTGCCCACACTCTCTCCAGACCACTGCCCACTGTGTCTCCAAACCACTGACCACTCTCTCTCCAAACCACTGCTCTCGATTCTCCAATCCACTGTCCACTGTCTCTCCAAACCACTGCACATTCTCTCTCCAATCCACTGCCCATTCTCTCTCCAATCCATTGCCCATTCTCTCTCGCAAACCACTGCCCACTCTCTCTCCAATCCACTGCTCACTCTCTCCCCCAATTCGTTGTCCACTGTCTCTCCAAACCACTGGCCACTCTCTCTCCAAACCACTGCCCACTCTCTCTCCAACCCACTGCACACTCTCTCTCCAAACCACTGCCCACTCTCTCTCCAATCTACTGCTCACTCTCTCCCAATCCACTTGCTAATCTCTCTCCAAACCACTGCGCACTCCCTCTGCAAACCACTGCCCACTCTATCTCCAAACCACTGCCCACTCTCTCTCCAAACTACTGCCCACTCTCTCTCCAAATCACTGGGCACCCCCTCTCCAAGCCACTGCCACCCTCTTTCTAAACCACTGCCCACTCTCTCTCTAAACCACTGCACACTCTCTCCCAAAACCACTGTGCACTCCCTCACAAACCACTGCCACTCTCTCACCAAACCACTGCCCACACTCTCTCCAGACCACTGCCCACTGTGTCTCCAAACCACTGCCCACTCTCTCTCCAAACCACTGCCCACACTCTCTCCAACACACTGCGCACTCCCTGTCGAAACCACTGCCCACTCTCTCTCCAAACCACTGCCCACTCTCTCCAAACCACTGCACACTCTCTCCCAAAACCACTGCGCACTCCCTCACAAACCACTGCCACTCTCTCACCAAACCACTGCCCACACTCTCTCCAGACCACTGCCCACTGTGTCTCCAAACCACTGCCCACTCTCTCTCCAAACCACTGCCCACACTCTCTCCAACACACTGCGCACTCCCTGTCGAAACCACTGCCCACTCTCTCTCCAAACCACTGCCCACTCTCTCCAAACCACTGCCCACTCTCTCTCCAAACCACTGCCCACTGTGTCTCCAAACCACTGATCACTCACTCTCCAAACCACTGCCCAATCTCTTTCCAAACCACTGACGAATGTGTCTCCAAACCAGTGCCCACTCTCTCTGCAAACCAATGCCCACTCTCTCTCAAAACCACTGCCCACTCACTCTCCAAGCCACTGCCCACTCTCTCTCCAAACCGCTACACTCACTCTCACCAAACGACTGCCCACTTTCTCCAAACCACTGCTCACTCTCTCTCCAAATCACTGCTCACTCTCTCTCCAATTCACTGCCCCCTCTCTCTCAAGCAACTGCCCAATGTCTCAAAATAACTGATGCACTTTGACCAAAATACGGCCCACATTCTTTCCTAAAAATGTTTCACTCTCTCCAAACAACTGACCACTCTCTTTTCAATCCACAGTGGTTAGCACTGCTGCCTGACAGCTCCAGGGTCCATGATTAGATTCCCCGCTGGGCCACTCTCTGTGCGAATTCTCCAAACCACTGCCCATTCTCTCTCCAAATCACTGCGCATTCTCTCTCCAAAACACTGCCCACTCTCTCTCCAATCCACTGCCCACTCTCTCTGCAATCCATTGCCCTCTCTCTCTCCAAGCCTCTGCCCACTCTCTCACCAAACCACTGCCCACCCTCTCACACATCTACTGCCCACACTCTCTCGCAAACCACTGCCCACTCTCTCTCCAATCCACTGCTCACTCTCTCCCCCAATTCGTTGTCCACTGTCTCTCCAAACCACTGGCCACTCTCTCTCCAAACCACTGCCCACTCTCTCTCCAACCCACTGCACACTCTCTCTCCAAACCACTGCCCACTCTCTCTCCAATCTACTGCTCAATCTCTCCCAATCCACTGGCTAATCTCTCTCCAAACCACTGCGCACTCCCTCTGCAAACCACTGCCCACTCTATCTCCAAACCACTGCCCACTCTCTCTCCAAACTACTGCCCACTCTCTATCCAAATCACTGGGCACCCCCTCTCCAAGCCACTGCCACCCTCTTTCTAAACCACTGCCCACTCTCTCTCTAAACCACTGCACACTCTCTCCCAAAACCACTGTGCACTCCCTCACAAACCACTGCCACTCTCTCACCAAACCACTGCCCACACTCTCTCCAGACCACTGCCCACTGTGTCTCCAAACCACTGCCCACTCTCTCTCCAAACCACTGCCCACACTCTCTCCAACACACTGCGCACTCCCTGTCGAAACCACTGCCCACTCTCTCTCCAAATCACTGCCCAGTCTCTCCAAACCACTGCACACTCTCTCCCAAAACCACTGCGCACTCCCTCACAAACCACTGCCACTCTCTCACCAAACCACTGCCCACACTCTCTCCAGACCACTGCCCACTGTGTCTCCAAACCACTGCCCACTCTCTCTCCAAACCACTGCCCACAATCTCTATAACACACTGCGCACTCCCTGTCGAAACCACTGCCCACTCTCTCTCCAAACCACTGCCCACTCTCTCCAAACCACTGCCCACTCTCTCTCCAAACCACTGCCCACTGTGTCTCCAAACCACTGATCACTCACTCTCCAAACCACTGCCCAATCTCTTTCCAAACCACTGACGACTGTGTCTCCAAACCAGTGCCCACTCTCTCTGCAAACCAATGCCCACTCTCTCTCAAAACCACTGCCCACTCACTCTCCAAGCCACTGCCCACTCTCTCTCCAAACCGCTACACTCACTCTCACCAAACGACTGCCCACTTTCTCCAAACCACTGCTCACTCTCTCTCCAAACCACTGCTCACTCTCTCTCCAATTCACTGCCCCCTCTCTCTCAAGCAACTGCCCAATGTCTCAAAATAACTGATGCACTTTGACCAAAATACGGCCCACATTCTTTCCTAAAAATGTTTCACTCTCTCCAAACAACTGACCACTCTCTTTTCAATCCACAGTGGTTAGCACTGTTGCCTGACAGCTCCAGGGTCCATGATTAGATTCCCCGCTGGGCCACTCTCTGTGCGAATTCTCCAAACCACTGCCCATTCTCTCTCCAAATCACTGCGCATTCTCTCTCCAAACCACTGCCCACTCTCTCTCCAATCCACTGCCCACTCTCTCTGCAATCCATTGCCCTCTCTCTCTCCAAGCCTCTGCCCACTCTCTCACCAAACCACTGCCCACCCTCTCACACATCTACTGCCCACACTCTCTCCCAAACCACTGCCCACTCTCTCTCCAATCCACTGCCCACTCTCTCTCCCAAACCACTGTCCACTGTCTCTCCAATCCACTGCCCACTCTCTCCAATTGACTGCCCCCTCTCTCACTGATCGACTGCTCACTCTCTCTCCAATTTACAGCCCACTCTCTCCCCAATACACTGCCCACTCTCTCTCCAATCCACTGCCCACTCTCTCCAATTCACTGCCCACTCTCTCACCAATCCACTGCACACCCTCTCTCCAATCCACTGCCCAATCTCTCTCCAAACCACTGTCCACTCTCTCCCAATCTAGTGTCTCCCTCTTTCCAAACCACTGCCTCCCTCTTTCAAAACCACTACCGACTCTCTCGTCAATCCACTGTCGATTCTCTCCAAACCTATGCCCAGCCTCTTTCCAAACGACGACCCACTCTCCCTCCAAACCACTGCCCACTCTCTCTCCAAGCCACTGCCCATTGTCTCTCCAAATCACTGTCCACTCTCTCCCAAACCACTGCCTACCTCTTTCCAAACCACTGCCTCCCCCTTTCCAAACCACTACCTCCCGCTTTCCAATCCACTGCCCACTCTCTCACCAATCCACTGTCCACTCTCTCCAAACCTATGCCCAGCCTCTTTCCAATCGACGACCCACTCTCTCTCCAAACCACTACCCACTCTCTCTCCAAACCACCGCCCACTCTCGTTCTAAACTACTATGCATTCTCTCCAAACCACTGCCCATCTCTCCAAATCACTGCCACTCTCTCCAAACCACTGCCAACTCTCCTTCTAAATCATTGTCCACTCTTGCTTAGAAACCACTGCCCATTCTCTCCAATCCTCTGCCAACGCTCTCTTGGTTGTATTGCAATTCACCGACTGACCACTAGGAGCCTCACTAGTATTTACGTGCATGTTCGTGTTAAGAGATCTCAGAATGACTGCAGACCATGGGAGGGAGAAGTGGATTGTTAATACTGTTATTCACTTATTGTTTTTTATATAGTTGACCCATAGCTGATGTTAACAAATTGTTCATAGCTTTAGCTGCAAGTGTTCTTGTAATACAAATCAGGCTAGCCAACAAGAACATTACATGGTTCCTGGAGTGGGGTTGAAATAACATTCACATGCAGATCTACATCTTCAGCGATTTCATAGCTAATAGTTTGCATCGGTGCTCAAGATAATGCGTCTTCTTCAAATTGTATCTCGTTGGCAAATGGGAGTGCACTAAAATCCTTGTGGATAGCATAATTGCTTCACAGCTCCAGGGTCCCAGGTTCGATTCCGGCTTGGGTCACTGTCTGTGCGGAGTCTGCACATCCTCCCCGTGTGTGCGTGGGTTTCCTCCGGGTGCTCCGATTTCCTCCCACAGTCCAAAGATGTGCAGGTTAGGTGGATTGGCCATGATAAATTGCCCTTAGTGTCCAAAATTGCCCTTAGTGTTGGGTGGGGTTACTGGGTTATGAGGATAGGGTGGAGGTGTGGACCTTGGGTAGGGTGCTCTTTCCAAGAGCCGGTGCAGACTCGATGGGCTGAATTGCCTCCTTCTGCACTGTAAATTCTATGATAATCTATGAAAATCAGTGAACAAATCGCTGAATTTGCTGACAATGTTCTCTGACTCGTTGGAGTGTTGATTCAATCCTTTGAGGATGCTCTATACCAACTACACTAGACCTAATTCTTCACAGGACTGATCACCTGTCCAAGCCCTCGGACACAATACAGAATGGGGCAGAATAAACTGTGTTCTTCACCACCACTCTCAAGTCACAAGCACCATAACATTTAGTACTTCAACCGTTATGATCTCTCAGAGATATTTTGTGATTTCTTCTAATCGGCTGAATTTTTATATTTTTAAAATCAGTCATGCTGATGAAATTGGCTTTGGATCCAATATCTACATTTAATTGGATCCATGCGCCGTTAACCTCAAGTGGTAGAAGCTAGTTGTCCTCATCAACCGCATTTATTTTAAATGGAGCATCAGTTTGCATGTTTTTAAGTGCTGAAGAATGTTTTGATGTCTCAAGTAAATGATTCTTCTGTTATTACTCCAACAAACAATGATGTTTCATCACTGGAGACTGTGTCTTCCCCTGTGTTGACTGATCTGGGGCTGAGCTCAGAGTGACGATTCTGAGCAAAGTGATCTTTTTCCTTTGCATTTGGAACAAAACTTGCCAAACGCTGGACACGGCCTTAATCTGTGCCTCTGACCACATCTTTCACATAGAAATACTGTGTCCTGATCTTTATCCTGTTTGTTGGTGGGTGAGGAGCTGCAACAACTTTCCCGCCTTTATTGGACGTTTCCTGCCTTTTTGGGGAAAGGGCGATAAGCGGAGTGCTTTCCTCCAAGAAGCTGCCGCCATTACTGAGAAACATTTCACAATGCTGTGCTGCTAGCTCGTGAGCCTGGCAAATCTTAACTCTTTGTTCCAAAGAAAGATTCCCTGGCAACTGTTTCCTCAGCAACCGTTCCCTCCGTAACCGTTCCCTCAGCTTATTTTCATTCATACCGAACACAATCTGGTCCCGAATCATGTGGATTCCACCACAGAAAAATTCCAGGTGTTAACTTTTACCTTTAAATCAGCGATGAAATGATCTATGGACTCTCCTGTCTTCTGTTAACTTGATCTAAACAGACATCATTCATAAATTTCATTCTTTCTGGGGTGCAATGTGCATCTTACTATCTTCCATGTTGGCAAATTTAAACGTGTTAACCACAGCAAGCATTTCGGGCCTTGCCACTGTTCGGAGCATCGCTCATTCCGCAAATCTGATTGATGTCCGAAATGTACTGCAGTAAGGAACAGATTAAATTGTTGTTTAACACAGCCAGTTGCTCTGCACATTACCATGAAAGCTGAGACTGATTGGTGACTTCACCGACTCCATTCGTGCTGTCTGCATAATCTTCAAATCTCTGTGGACATCGTGGCAGGTTGATGTTTTTTTTTCTCAGTGTTTAATACCATCCTGATCTGGTACTGGTCCATCCGACCCACTGTCCAATCTCACCAAGGCACTTCCCACTCTCTATCCAGTCCACTGGCCACTCTCTCCAAACCACTGTCCACTCTCTCTACACCAAATCACTGCCCACTCTCTCTCCAAACTACTGCCCACTCTCCCCCCAAATCACTGCCCACTCTCTCTCCAAACTACTGCCCACATTCTCACCCGTCCACTGGCCATTCTCTCAAAATACACTGCTCACGCTCTTTCCAATCACTGCCCACTTCTCTCCAAATCACTGCCCACTCGCTCCCAAAACCACTGCCAACTCTCTCTCCAAGCTAATACCCACTCCCTCTCTAAACCACTGCCCACTCTCTCTACACCAAATCACTGCCCACTCTCTCTCCAAATCACTGCCCACTCTCTCTCCAAACCACTGCCCACTCTCTCTCCAAACCACTGCCCACTCTCCCAAACCACTGCCCACCCTCCCCCCAAGCCACTTCCCACTTTATCCAAAACACTTCCCACTCTCTCTCTAAATACCTGCCCACCCTTTCCGAACTATTGCCCACTCTCTTACCAAACCACTTATTCTTCTCTCTCTAAACCACAGGCCACTGTTTCCAACACACTGCCCACTCTCCCCCTCTCCAAACCACTACTCACCTGGTTCGGACCTGCTTCAAGACCCGACCCCAGGAGCACCCAGGGAGGGAACAGACCACGGGACTCAGCCCACCCTGCCTCAGGAAGCGCCTGCCGACGACCCAGGACCCCCAAAATGGCGGAGACCCCGCGCGAGGACCCGAACGCGCTGCAAGGTATTCACCTGCCCGCAGAACGCCGCGACCCATCCAGATCGCAAACATGCCCCCCTAGCAACCCCTCTACCTCAACCAGCGTCATGGATTCTGCCAGACGCGACCCTAGAAAGGTAGCCAGCGCCCTGGTCCCCGCCAGCGCACTGGACCCCGCCAGCGCCCTGGTCCCCGCCAGCGCCCTGGTCCCCGCCAGCGCACTGGACCCAACCAGATTCAACCGCCGACCTTCCACAAGGTCAGACCTCTCCCATCGGATCCCAGGATCATTCAGCCGCAGCTGCCGACCGAGGAAGCGAGGGAAACGCGGCGGTCTGCAGGTTAGACTGAAGCAATGCGGTTTCAAGACCCCTTTCCCCAGCATACTCCTGGCAAACGTCCAAGCGATCTAAAACAAGCTTTATGAACTTAACGCCAGACTTACCTCTCAGAGGGAAGTAAGTGACTGCTGTGTACTCTGTTTCACAGAGACATGGCTCACTCCCGCCTCACCGGACTGCGCCATACAACCTGAAGACTTCTCAATTCACCGGCGGACCGTACCGCGTCATCAGGCAAGGCGAAGGGTGGAGGGGTTTGCCTCCTCATCAACTTCTCCTGGTGCTTAGATGTGGCGACCCTGGCGACCTACTGCTCCCCGGTCCTGGAATACCTGACCGTGAAGTGCCGCCCATACTATCTTCCACGTGAGTTCATTCCAGCCATTATCACAGCGGTCTACATCCTACCCCAGGCAGAAGTGAGGAAGGCGCTGGACGAACTGTACACAGTTATAAACAGCTATGAACCAGAACATCCGGAGACCTTGTTCATCATGGCCAGAGACTTCAACAAGGCCGACTCCCCTCTCCTCCTGACTCTCTCTGCTTCTCCCACTTCCCCTCTCCACTACTCCCACTTGCCCTCTGCTCCCCACTCTCTCTGCTACTCCCACTTCACCTCTCCTCCCCACTCTCTCTGCTACTCTCCGTCCCACTTCCCCTCTCCTCCCCACTTTCTCTGCAACTCCCACTGCCCTTCCACTACCCACACTCTCTACTACTCTGCCTCCCACTTCCCCTCTCCTCCTCACTTTCTCTGCTGCTCCCACTTCCCTCTCCACTCCTGCCACTTCCCCTCTCCTCCTCACTCTCTCTGCTGCTCCCACTTCCCTCTCCACTCCTGCCACTTCCCCTCTCCTCCTCACTCTTTCTGCTAATCTCCCTCCCACTTGCCCTCACCCCCCCACTCTCTTTACTACTCCCACTTCCCCTCTCCACTACTCCCACTTCCCCTCTCCTCCTCACTCTCTCTGCTGCTCCCACTTCCCCTCTCCACTACTCCCACTTCCCCTCTCCACTACTCCCACTTCCCCTCTCCTCCTCACTCTCTCTGCTGCTCCCACTTCCCCTCTCCACTACTCCCACTTCCCCTCTCCACCCCACTCTCTCTGCTAATCTCCCTTCCACTTCCCCTCTCCTCCCCACTCTCTCTACTACTCCCACTCCCCCCCTCCTCACCACTCTCTCTGCTGGTCGTTCTCCCACTTCCCCTCTCCTCCTCCATCTCTCTGCTGCTCCAACTTCCCCTCTCCTCCCCACTCTGCGACACCAACTTCCCCTCTCCTGCCCACTCTCTCTGCAATGCGCACTTCCCGTCTCCTCCCTACTCTCTCTGCTACTCCCACTTCTCCTCTCCTCCTCACTCTCTCTGCTGCTCCAACTTCACCTCTCTACTATTCCCGCTTCTCCTCTGCTCCCCACTCTCGCTGCTACTCCCATTGCACATCTCCTCCCCACTCTATCTGTCCTCTCCCTCCCACTTCCCCTCTATTCCACACTCTATCAGCTACTCCCAGTGCCCCTCTCCTCCCCACTTTCTCTGCTACTCCCACTGCCCCTCCCCTCCCCACTCTCCCTGCTACGCCCACTTCACCTCTCCTCCCCAGTATCTCTGCTACTCTCCCTCCCCCTTCCCCGATCCTTCCCACTCTCTCTGCTACTCTCCCTCCGCTTTCCCCGATCCTTCGCACTCTCTCTGGTAGTCTGCCTCCCACTCCTCCTCTCCACCCCACTCTCTCTGACAATCTACCTTCCCCTTCCCTTCTCTTCCCAAAACCCTCTGCTACTCGCCCTCCCACTTTCCTTCTCCTCCCCACTCTCTCTGCTACTCTCCCTCCCACTTTCCCTCTCCTCCCCACTCTCTCTTCTACTGCCAGTACCCCTCTCCTCCCCACTCTCTCTACTGCTCTCCCTCCCACTTCCCCTCTCCTCGTTACTAACTCTGCTGCTCCCAATTCCCCTCTCCACTACTCCCACTTCCCCTCTCCTCCCCACTCTCTCTGCTTCTCCCACTTCCCATCTCCTCCCCACTCTCTCTACTGCTCTCCCTCCCACTTCCCCTCTCCTCGTTACTAACTCTGCTGCTCCCAATTCCCCTCTCCACTACTCCCACTTCCCCTCTCCTCCCCACTCTCTCTGCTTCTCCCACTTCCCATCTCCTCCCCACTCTCTCTACTGCTCTCCCTCCCACTTCGCCTCTCCTCGTTACTAACTCTGCTGCTCCCAATTCCCCTCTCCACTACTCCCACTTCCCCTCTCCTCCCCACTCTCTCTGCTTCTCCCACTTCCCCTCTCCTCCACACTCTCTCTGCTGCTCCCACTTCCCCTCTCCACTACTCCCACTTCATCTCTCCTCCCCACTCTCTCTGCTACTCCACCTTCACCTCGCCTCCTCACTCTCTCCGCTAGTCTCACTCCCACTTCCCCTCTCCTCCACACTCTCTCGGCTAATCTGCCTCCCACTTCCCCTCTCCTCCCCACTCTCCCTACTACTACCACTTCCCCACTCCTCCCCACTCTCTCAGGTGGTCCCACTCCAACTTCCCCTCACGTCCTCAGTCTCTCTGCTACTCCCACTTCCCCCCTCCTCCCCACTCACTCTGCTGCTCTCCCTCCCCCTTCCCCGATCCTTCCCACTCTCTCTGCTGGTCTCCCTCCCACTTCCACTCCCCTCCCCACTCTCTCTGCTACTCACCCTCCCCTTCCCTTCTCCTCCCAACTCTCTCTGCTTCTCTCGCTCCCAATTCCCCTCTCCTCCCCACTCTTTCTGCTGCTCCCAGTTCCCATCTCATCCAAAGACATTCTGCTACTCCCAATTCCACTCTAGTCCCCACTCTCTCTGCTACTCTCCCTTCAACATCCCCTCTCCTAAGCCCTCTCTCTCCTACTCCCAGTTCCCAACTCCACCCCAGACTCTCTGCTACTCCCGCTTCCCCCTCGTCCGCACTCTCTCTCCTACTCCCACTTCACCGCTCTTTCGCACTCTGTCTGCTATTCCCACTACCCCTCTCCTCTCCACTGTATCTGCTTCTCCCACTGCCCCACCCCTCCCCACTCTCTCTACTACTCTCCCTCCCACTTCCCCTTTCCAACCCACTCTCTCCGCTACTCCCACTTACCCTCTGCTCCCCACTTACTCTGCTACTCCCAATTCACCTCTCCTCCACACTCTCTCTGCTACTCCCACTTCCCTTCTCCTCCCCACTCTCCGTGCTACGCCCACTTACCCTCTCCTCTTCACTCTCTCTGCTACTCTCCCTCCACTTTCCCCGATCCTTCCCACTCTCTCTGCTACTCTCCCTCCGCCTTCCCCGATACTTCCCACTCTCTCTGGTTGTCTCCCTCCCACTCCCCCTCTCCACCCCACTATCTCTGACACTCTACCTTCCCCTTCCCTTCTCTTCCCAAAACCCTCTGCTACTCGCCCTCCCACTTTCACTCTCCTCCCCATTCTCTCTGCTACTCTCCCTCCCACTTTCCCTCTCCTCCCCACTCTCTCTTCTACTGCCAGTACCCCTCTCCTCCCCACTCTCTCTACTGCTCTCCCTCCCACATCCCCTCTCCTCGTTACTAACTCTGCTGCTCCCAATTCCCCTCTCCACTACTCCCACTTCCCCTCTCCTCCCCACTCTCTCTGCTTCTCCCACTTCCCCTCTCCTCCACACTCTCTCTGCTGCTCCCACTTCCACTCTCCACTACTCCCACTTCATCTCTCCTCCCCACTCTCTCTGCTACTCCACCTTCACCTCGCCTCCTCACTCTCTCCGCTAGTCTCACTCCCACTTCCCCTCTCCTCCCCACTCTCTCGGCTAATCTGCCTCCCACTTCCCCTCTCCTCCCCACTCTCCCTACTACTACCACTTCCCCACTCCTCACCACTCTCTCAGCTGGTCCCACTCCAACTTCCCCTCACGTCCTCAGTCTCTCTGTTACTCCCACTTCCCCCCTCCTCCCCACTCACTCTGCTGCTCTCCCTCCCCCTTCCCCGATCCTTCCCACTCTCTCTGCTGGTCTCCCTCCCACTTCCACTCTCCTCCCCACTCTCTCTGCTACTCACCCTCCCCTTCCCTTCTCCTCCCAACTCTCTCTGCTCCTCTCGCTCCCAATTCTCCTCTCCTCCCCACTCTTTCTGCTGCTCCCAGTTCCCATCTCATCCAAAGACACTCTGCTACTCCCAATTCCACTCTTGTCCCAACTCTCTCTGCTACTCTTCCTTCAACATCCGCTCTCCTAAGCCCTCTCTCTACTACTCCCAGTTCCCAACTCGACCCCAGACTCTCTGCTACTCCCGCTTCCCCCTCGTCCGCACTCTCTCTCCTACTCCCACTTCACCGCTCTTTCGCACTCTGTCTGCTATTCCCACTACTCCTCTCCTCCCCACTTTATCTGCTTCTCCCACTGCCCCACCCCTCCCCACTCTCTCTGCTACTCCCACTTCCCCTCTGCTCCCAACTTACTCTGCTACTCCCAATTCACCTCTGCTCCACACTCTCTCTGCTACTCCCACTTCCCTTCTCCTCCCCACTCTCCGTGCTACGCCCACTTACCCTCTCCTCTCCACTCTCTCTGCTACTCTCCCTCCACTTTTCCCCATCCTTCCCACTCTCTCTGCTACTCTCCCTCCCCTTCCCCGATCCTTCCCACTCTCCCTGCTACTCTCCCTCCGCCTTCCCCGATACTTCCCACTCTCTCTGGTAGTCTCCCTCCCACTCCCCCTCTCCACCCCACTCTCTCTGATACTCTACCTTCCCCTTCCCTTCTCTTCTCAAAACTCTCTGCTACTCGCCCTCCCACTTTCCCTCTCCACCCCACTCTCTCTGCTACTTTACCTCCCACTTTCCCTCTCCTCCCCACTCTCTCTGCTACTGCCAATTCCCCTCTCCTCCCCACTCTCTCTACTACTCTCCCTCCCATTTCCCCTCTCCTCCTTATTCACTCTGCTCCTCCCAATTTCCCTCTTCACTACTCCCACTTCCCCTCTCCTCCCCACTCTCTCGGCTAATCTGTCTTCCACTTCCACTCTCCTCCCCTCTCTCCCTACTACTACCACTTCCCCCCCCTCCTTCCCACTCTCTCAGCTGGTCCCATTCCCACTTCCCCTTACGTCCACAGTCTCTCTGCTACTCCCACTTCCCCCCTCCTCCCCACTCACTCTGCTGCTCTCTAACTCCCCCTTCCCCGATCCTTCCCACTCTCCCTGCTGGTCTCCCTCCCACTTCCACTCTCCTCCCCACTCTCTCTGCTGCTCACCCTCCCCTTCCCTTCTCCTCCCAACTCTCTCTGCTTCTCTCGCTCCCAATTCCCCTCTCCTCCCCACTCTTTCTGCTGCTCCCAGTTCCCATCTCATCCAAAGACACTCTGCTACTCCCAATTCCACTCTAGTCCCCACTCTCTCTGCTACTCTTCCTTCAACATTCTCTCTCCTAAGCCCTCTCTCTCCTACTCCCAGTTCCCAACTCCTCCCCAGGCTCTCTGCTACTCCCGCTTCCCCCTCCTCCGCACTCTCTCTCCTACTCCCACTTCACCGCTCTTTCGCACTCAGTCTGCTATTCCCACTACCCCTCTCCTCCCCATTGTTTCTGCTTCTCCCACTGCCCCACCCCTCCCCACTCTCTCTACTACTCTCCCTCCCACTTCCCCTTTCCAACCCACTCTCTCTGCTACTCCCACTTCCCCTCTGCTCCCCACTTACTCTGCTACTCCCAATTCACCTCTCCTCCACACTCTCTCTGCTACTCCCATTTCCCTTCTCCTCCCCACTCTCCGTGCTACGCCCACTTACCCTCTCCTCTCCACTCTCTCTACTACTCTCCCTCCACTTTCCCCGATCCTTCCCACTCTCTCTGCTACTCTCCCTCCCCTTCCCCGATCCTTCCCACTCTCCCTGCTACTCTCCCTCCGCCTTCCCCGATACTTCCCACTCTCTCTGGTAGTCTCCCTCCCACTCCCCCTCTCCACCCCACTCTCTCTGATACTCTACCTTCCCCTTCCCTTCTCTTCTCAAAACTCTCTGCTACTCGCCCTCCCACTTTCCCTCTCCTCCCCACTCTCTCTGCTACTTTACCTCCCACTTTCCCTCTCCTCCCCACTCTCTCTTCTACTGCCAGTTCCCCTCTCCTCCCCACTCTCTCTACTATTCTCCCTCCCACTTCCCCTCTCCTCCTGACTCGCTCTGCTCCTCCCAATTTCCCTCTCCACTACTCCCACTTCCCCTCTCCTCCCCACTCTCTCTGCTGCTCCCTATTCCCCTCTCCACTACTCCCACTTCATCTCTCCTCCCCACTCTCTCTGCTACTCCCCCTTCACCTCTCCTCCTCACTCTCTCCGCTAGTCTCACTCCCACTTCCCCTCTCCTCCCCACTCTCTCGGCTAATCTGCCTTCCACTTCCCCTCTCCTCCCCTCTCTCCCTACTGCTACCACTTCCCCCCCTCCCCACTCTCTCAGCTGGTCCCATTCCCACTTCCCCTCACGTCCTCAGTCTCTCTGCTACTCCCACTTCCCCCCTCCTCCCCACTCACTCTGCTGCTCTCCCTCCCCCTTCCCCGATCCTTCCCACTCTCTCTGCTGGTCTCCCTCCCACTTCCACTCTTCTCCCCACTCCCTCTGCTACTCACCCTCCCCTTCCCTTCTCCTCCCAACTCTCACTGCTTCTCTCGCTCCCAATTCCCCTCTAGTCACTCTGCTCCTCCCAATTCCACTCTAGTCCCCACTCTCTCTGCTACTCTCCCTTCAACATCCCCTCTCCTAAGCCCTCTCTCTGCTACTCCCAGTTCCCAACTCCTCCCCAGGCTCTCTGCTACTCCCGCTTCCCCCTCCTCCGCACTCTCTCTCCTACTCCCACTTCACCGCTCTTTCGCACTCTGTCTGCAATTCCCACTACCCCTCTCCTCCCCACTTTATCTGCTTCTCCCACTCCCCCACCCCTCCCCACTCTCTCTACTACTCTCCCTCCCACTTCCCCATTCCAACCCACTCTCTCTGCTACTCCCACTTCCCCTCTGCTCCCCACTTACTCTGCTACTCCAAATTCACCTCTCTTCCACACCCTCGCTACTACTCCCACTTCCCTTCTCCTCCCCACCCTCCCTGCTACGCCCACTTACCCTCTCCTCTCCACTCTCTCTGCTACTCTCCCTCCACTATCCCCGATTCTTCCCACTCTCTATGCTACTCTCCCTCCCCTTCCCCGATTCTTCCCACTCTCTCTGCTACTCTCCCTCTCACTTTCCCTCTCCTCCACACTCACTCTGCTGCTCCCACTTACCCTCTCCTCTCAACTCTCTCTGCTACTCTCACTCCTCTTTCCCCGATCCTTCCCACTCTCTCTGCTAATCTCCCTCTCACTTTCCCTCTCCTCCCCACTCACTCTGCTGCTCCCACTTACCCTCTCCACTACTCCCACGTTCCCTCTCCTGCCCAATCTCTCTGCTGCTATCCTCCCACTTCCCCCCTTCTCTCCACTCTCTCTGGTACTCAAGGTTCCCCTCTCCTCCCCACTTTCTCTGCTACTCCCACTTCCCCTCCCCTCCCCACTCTCTCTACAACACTCCCTCCCACATCCCCTCTCCTACACACTCTCTTTGCTACTCTCCTCCCACTGCCCATCGCCACCCCACTCGCTCTGCTGGTCCCACTCCCACTTCCCCTCTCCTCCACACTCTCTATACTACTTCCACTTCCTCCCCACTCTCTCTACTGGTCTCCCTCCCACTTCCCCTCTCCTCCCTATTCTCTCTGTTACTCTCCCTCCCACTTCCCTTCTTCTCCCTACTCTCTCTGCCACTCTCCCTTCACCATCCCCTCTCTTAAACCCTCTCTCTGCTACTCCCAGTTCCCAACCCGTGCCCAGACTCTCTGCTACTACCTCTTCCCCTCTCCTCCGCACTATCTCTGCTAGTCTCCCTCCCACTTCACCTCTCCTCCCCAATTTCTCTGCTACTCCCACTGCCCCTCCCCTCCCCACTCTCTCTGCTGCTCCCACTTGTCCTCTCATCCCCACTCTCTCTGTTACTCTCGCTCCCCCTTTCCCTCTCCTCCCCACTCTTTCTGCTACTCTCCCTCTCACTTCCCTCTCCTCCCCACTCTCTGTTCTACTCCCAGTTCCCCTCTCCTCCCCACTCTCTCTACTACTCTCCCTCCCACTTCCCCGCTCCTCTTTACTCACTCTGCTGCTCCCAATTCCCCTCTCCAATTCTCCCACTTCCCCTCTTCTACCCACTCTCTCGACTACTCACCCTCCCACTTCCCCTCTCCTCCTTACTCACTCTGCTGCTCCCAATTCCCCTCTCCACTACTCCCACTTCCCCTCTCCTCCCCACTCTCTCTGCTACTCGCACTTCACCTCTCCTCCCCACTCTCTCTGCTACTCTCCTGCCCACTTCCCCCCTCGTCCCCACTCTCTCTGTTACTCCAGGTTCCCCTCTCCTCCCCACTTTATCTGCTACTCCAACTTCCCCTAGCCTCCCCACTCTCTCTGCTACTCTCCCTCCCACGTGCACTCTCCTACCCACTCTCTCTGCTGCTCCCACTTCCCCTCTCCACTATTCCCACTTCATCTCTCCTCCCCACTCTTTCTGCTACTCCCCCTTCACCTCTCCTCCTCACTCTCTCCGCTAGTCTCACTCCCACTTCCCCTCTCCTCCCCACTCTCTCGGGTAATCTGCCTCCCACTTCCCCGCTCCTCCCCAATCTCCCAACTACTACCACTTCCCTTCTCCTCCCCACACTCTCAGCTGGTCCCACTCCCACTTCCCCTCTCGTCCTCAATCTCTCTGCTACTCCCACTTCCCTTCTCCTCCCCACCCTCCCTGCTACGCCCACTTACCCACTCCTCTCCACTCTCTCTGCTACTCTCACTCCACTATCCCCGATCCTTCCCACTCTCTATGCTACTCTCCCTCCCCTTCCCCGATTCTTCCCATTCTCTCTGCTACTCTCCCTCTCACTTTCCCTCTCCTCCCCACTCCCCCTACTACGCCCACTTCCCCTCTCCTCTCAACTCTCTCTGCTACTCTCTCTCCTCTTTCCCCGATCCTTCCCACTCTGCTACTCTCACACCCCTTCACCGATCCTTCCCACTCTCTCTGCAAATCTCCCTCTCCCTTTCTCTCTCCTCCCCACTCACTTTGCTGCTCCCACTTACCCTCTCCATTACTCCCACTTCCCCTCTCCTCCCCAATCTCTCTGCTGCTATCCTCCCACTTCCCCCCTCCTCCCCACTCTCTCTGGTACTCAAAGTTCCCCTCTCCTCCCCACATTCTCTGCTACTCCCACTTCCCCTCCCCTCCCCACTCTCTCTACAACACTCCCTCCCACATCCCCTCTCCTACACACTCTCTCTGCTACTTTCCTCCCACTGCCCCTCGCCACCCCACTCTCTCTGCTGGTCCCACTCCCACTTCCCCTCTTCTCCCCACTCTCTCTGTTGGTTTCCCTCCCACTTCCCCTTTCCTCCCCACTCTCTATACTACTTCCACTTCCACTTCCTCCCCACTCTCTCTGCTGGTCTCCCTCCCACTTCCCTTCTTCTCCCCACTCTATCTGCCACTCTCTCTTCACCATCCCCTCTCTTAAACCCTCTCTCTGCTACTCCCAGTTCCCAACCCGTGCCCAGACACTCTGCTACTCGCTCTTCCCCTCTCCTCCGCACTCTCTTTGCTACTCTCCCTCCCACTTCACCTCTTCTCCCCAATTTCTCTGCGACTCACACTGCCCCTCCCCTCCCCACTCTCTCTGCTGCTCCCACTTTCCCTCTCCTCCCCACTCTTTCTGCTACTCTCCCTCGGACTTTCCCTCTCCTCCACACACTCTCTTCTACTCCCAGTTCCCCTCTCCTCCCCACTCTCTCTACTACTCTCTCTCGCACTTCCCCTCTCCTCCTTACTCACTCTGCTGCTCCCAATTCCCCTCTCCACTACTCCCACTTCCCCTCTCCACCCCACTCTCTCTACTACTCTCCCTCCCACTTCCTCTCTCCTCCTTACTCACTCTGCTGCTCCCAATTACCCTCTCCACTACTCCAACTTCCCCTCTCCTCCCCACTCTCTCTGCTACTCTCCCTCCCACGTCCACTCTCCTACCCACTCTCTCTGCTGCTCCCACTTCCCCTCTCCACTATTCCCACTCCATCTCTCCCCCCTACTCTTTATGCTACTCCCCTTCACCTCTCCTCCTCACTCTCTCCGCTAGTCTCACTCCCACTTCCCCTCTCCTCCCCACTCTCTCGGGTAATCTGCCTCCGACTTCCCTGCTCCTCCCCACTCTCCCAACTACTACCACTTCCTTTCAGCTCCCCTCTCTCTAGCTGGTCCCACTCCCACTTCCCCTCTCGTCCTCAGTCTCTCTGCTATTCCCATTTCCCCTCTCCTCCCCACTCTCTCAGCTGCTCTCCCTCCCCCTTCCCCGATCCTTCCCACTCTCTCTGCTGGTCTCCGTCCCACTTCCCCGATCCTCCCCACTCTCTCTGCTACTCACCCTCCCCTTCCCTTCTCCTCACAACTCGCACTGCTTCTCTCGCTCCCAATTCCCCTCTCCTCCCCACTCTCTCTGCTGCTCCCAGTTCCCATCACATCCAATGACTCTCTGCTACTCCCAATTCCACTCTTGTCCCCCTCTCGCTGCTACTCTCCCTTCAATATCCCCTCTCCTAAGCCCTCTCTCTGCTACTCCCAGTTCCCAACTCCTCCCCAGCCTCTCTGCTACTCCCGCTTCCACCTCCTCCGCACTCTATCTCCTACTCCCACTTCACCGCTCTTTCACACTCTGTCTGCTACTCCCACTACCCCTCTCCTCCCCACCTTCTCTGCTTCTCCCACTGCCCCACCCCTCCCCACTCTCTCTATTTCTCTCCCTCCCACTTCTCCTTTCCAACCCACTCTCTGCTACTCCAACTTCCCCTCTGCTCCCCACTTACTCTGCTACTCACAATTCACTTCTCCTCTCAACTCTCTCCGCTATTCTCCCTCCACTTTCCCCGATCCTTCCCACTCTCTCTGCTACTCTCACTCCCCTTCCCCGATCCTTCCCACTCTCTCTGCTAATCTCCCTCTCACTTTCCCTCTCCTCCCCACTTACTCTGATGCTCCCACTTCCCCACTCCTCCGCACTCTCTCTGGTACTCCCAGTTCCCCTCTCCTCCCCACTCTCTCTGGAACTCCCAGTTCCCCTCTCCTCCCCACTTTCTCTGCTACTCCCACTTCCCCTCCCCTCCCCACTCTCTCTACAACACTCCCTCCCACATCCCCTCTCCTACACACTCTCTCTGCTACTTTCCTCCCACTGCCCCTCGCCACCCCACTCTCTCTGCTGGTCCCACTCCCACTTCCCCTCTTCTCCCCACTCTCTCTGTTGGTTTCCCTCCCACTTCCCCTCTCCTCCCCACTCTATTTACTACTTCCACTTCCACTTCCTCCCCACTCTCTCTGCTGGTCTCCCTCCCACTTCCCTTCTTCTCCCCACTCTCTCTGCCACTCTCCCTTCACCATCCCCTCTCTTAAACCCTCTCTCTGCTACTCCCAGTTCCCAACCCGTGCCCAGACTCTCTGCTACTCGCTCTTCCCCTCTCCTCCGCACTCTCTCTGCTACTCTCCCTCCCACTTCACCTCTTCTCCCCAATTTCTCTGCGACTCACACTGCCCCTCCCCTCCCCACTCTCTCTGCTGCTCCCACTTTCCCTCTCCTCCGCACTCTCTCTGCTACTCTCCCTCCCACTTCACCTCTTCTCCCCAATTTCTCTGCGACTCACACTGCCCCTCCCCTCCCCACTCTCTCTGCTGCTCCCACTTTCCCTCTCCTCCCCACTCTTTCTGCTACTCTCCCTCGGACTTTCCCTCTCCTCCACACTCTCTCTTCTACTCCCAGTTCCCCTCTCCTCCCCACTCTCTCTACTACTCTCTCTCGCACTTCCCCTCTCCTCCTTACTCACTCTGCTGCTCCCAATTCCCCTCTCCACTACTCCCACTTCCCCTCTCCACCCCACTCTCTCTACTACTCTCCCTCCCACTTCCTCTCTCCTCCTTACTCACTCTGCTGTTCCCAATTCCCCTCTCCACTACTCCAGCTTCCCCTCTCCTCCCCACTCTCTCTGCTACTCTCCCTCCCACGTCCACTCTCCTACCCACTCTCTCTGCTGCTCCCACTTCCTCTCTCCACTATTCCCACTCCATCTCTCCCCCCTACTCTTTCTGCTACTCCCCCTTCACCTCTCCTCCTCACTCTCTCCGCTAGTCTCACTCCCACTTCCCCTCTCCTCCCCACTCTCTCGGGTAATCTGCCTCCGACTTCCCCGCTCCTCCCCACTCTCCCAACCACTACCACTTCCTTTCAGCTCCCATCACATCCAATGACTCTCTGCTACTCCCAATTCCACTCTTGTCCCCCTCTCTCTGCTACTCTCCCTTCAATATCCCCTCTCCTCAGCCCTCTCTCTTCTACTCCCAGTTCCCAACTCCTCCCCAGCCTCTCTGCTACTCCCGCTTCCACCTCCTCCACACTCTATCTCCTACTCCCACTTCACCGCTCTTTCACACTCTGTCTGCTACTCCCACTACCCCTCTCCTCCCCACCTTCTCTGCTTCTCCCACTGCCCCACCCCTCCCCACTCTCTCTATTACTCTCCCTCCCACGTCTCCTTTCCAACCCACTCTCTCTGCTACTCCAACTTCCCCTCTGCTCCCCACTTACTCTGCTACTCACAATTCACTTCTCCTCTCAACTCTCTCCGCTACTCTCCCTCCACTTTCCCCGATCCTTCCCACTCTCTCTGCTACTCTCACTCCCCTTCCCCGATCCTTCCCACTCTCTCTGCTAATCTCCCTCTCACTTTCCCTCTCCTCCCCACTTACTCTGATGCTCCCACTTCCCCACTCCTCCGCACTCTCTCTGGTACTCCCAGTTCCCCTCTCCTCCCCACTCTCTCTGGTACTCCCAGTTCCCCTCTCCTCCCCACTTTCTCTGCTACTCCCACTTCCCCTCTCCTCCCCACTCTCTCTACTACTCCCACTCCCCCATCCTCCCCACTCTCTCTGGTACTCCCAGTTCCCCTCTCCTCCCCACTTTCTCTGCTACTCCCACTTCCCCACCCCTCCCCACTCTCTCTACAGCACTCCCTCCAACTTCCACTCTCCTCCCCACTCTCTCTGCTACTCTCCTCCCACTTTCCCTCTCCTGCCAACTCTCTTTGCTACATCCACTTCCCCTCTCCTCCGCACTCTCTCTACCACTCTCCCTACTAGTTCCCCTCTCCTCCTCACTCTCTCCGCAAGTCTCATTGCCACTGCCCCCCTCCTCCCCACTCTCTCTGCTGGTACCACTCCTACTTCCCCTCTTCTCCCCACTCTCTCTGCTGGCCTCCCTCTTACTTCCCCCCTAATCCCCACTCTCTCTACTACTTCCACTTCCACTTCCTCCCTACTCTCACTGCTGGTCCACCTTCCACTTCCTCTCTCCTCCCCACTCTCTCTGCTGCTCTCCCTCCCTCTTCCCTTCTTCTTCCCACTCTCACTGCTACTCTCCCTTCACCATCCCCTCTCTTAAGCCCTCTCTCTCCTACTCCCAGATCCCAACTCGTGTCCAGACTCTCTGTTACTCCCACTTCCCGTCTCCTCCGTACTCTCTCTACTACTCTCCCTCCCACTTCACCTCTCCTCACCACTTTCTCTGCTACTCACACTGCCCCTCCCCTCCCCACTCTCTCTACTAATCGCCCTCCCACTTCACCTCTCCTCCCTTCTCTCCCTGCTACTCCCACTTCTCCTCACCTCCTCAATCTCTCTGCTGCTCCCACTTCCTCTCTCCACTATTCCCACTTCTCCTCTGCTCCACACTCTCTCTGCTACTCCCGGCGCCCCTCTCCTCCCCACTTCCTCTGCTACTCCCACTGTCCCTCCACTCCCCACTCTCCCTGCTCCTCCCACTTCCCATCTCCTCTCCACTCTCTCTGATACTCTCCCTCCCCTTCCCCGATCCTTCCCACTCTCTCTGCTAGTCTCCTTCCCCTTTCCCCGATCCATACCACTCTCTCTTCTAATCCCAGTTCCCCTCTCCTCCCCACTCTCTCTACTACTCTCCCTCCCACTACCCCTCTCCTCCTTACTCACTCTGCGGCTCCCACTTCCCCTCTCCACTACTTCCACTTCCCCTCTCCTCCCCACTCTCTCTGCTACTCGCACTTCACCTCCCCTCCCCACTCTCACTGCTACTCTCCCTCCCTCTTGCCCCCTCCAGCCCACTCTCTCTGCTACTCCAGGTTCCCCTCTCCTCACCACTTTCTCTGCTACTCCCACTTCCCCTGCCCTCTCCACTCTCTCTACTACTGTCGCTCCCACTCCCCAACTCCAACCCACTCTCTCTGCTACTCCAGTTTCCCCTCTCCTACCCACTCTCTCTGCTACTCCCACTTCCCCTGTCCTCCTCACTCTCTCTGCTGCTCCCACTTCCTCTCTCCACTTCTACCACTTCCCCTATCATCCTCACTCTCTCTGCTACTCCCACTTCCCCTCTCCTCCTCCCCCTCTCTGCTGCTCCCACGTCCCCTCTCCACTGCTCCCTCTTCCACTATCCTCCCTACACTCTCTGCTACTCCCACTTCACCTCTCCTCCTTACTCTCTATGCTAGTCTCACACCCACTTCCCCGATCCTCCCCACTCTCTCTGCTACACTCCCTCCCACTTTCCCTCTCCTCCCCACTCTCTCTTCTACTCCCAGTTCCCGTCTCCTCCCCACTCTCTCTACTACTCTCCCTCCCATTTCCCCTCTCCTCCTTACTCACTCTGCTGCTCCCACTTCCCCTCGCCTCCTCACTCTCTCTGCTAGTCTCACTCCCACTTCCACGATCCTTCCCCCTCTCTCTGGTAGTCTACCTCCCACTGCCCCTCTCCTCCCCACTCTCTCTGCTACTCCCACTTCACCTCTCCTCCTCACTCTCTACGCTAGTCTCACTCCCACTTTCCCTCTACTCCCCACTCTCTGTACTACTCACACTTTCCCTCTTCTCCCCACTCTCTCTGCTGGTCGCACTCCCACTCCCCCTCTTCTTCTCAGTCTCTCTGCTAATCGCACTTCCCCTCTCCTCCGCAGTCTCTCTGCTACTTCCACTTCCGTTCTCCTCCCACTCTCCCTGATACGCTCACTTCCACTTCCTCCCCACTCTCTCTGATACTCTCCCTCCCTCTTCCCCGATCCTTCCCACTCTCTCTGCTGGTCTCCCTCCCACATCCCCTCTCCTCCCCACTCTCTCTGCTACTCTCCCTCCCACTTCCCCTCTCCACCCCTCTCTCTCTGCTACTCTCCCTTCAACATTCCCTCTCCTAAGCACTCTCTCTGCTACTCCGAGTTCCCAACTCGTACCCAGACTCTCTGCGACTCACACTTCCCCTCTCCTCCCCACTTTCTCTGCTACTCCCACTGCCCCTTCCATCCCACTCTCTCTACGACTCTCCCTCCCACTTCCCCTCTCCTCCCTACTCTCTCTTCTACTCGCACTTCTCCTCTGCTCCTCACTCTCTCTGCTGCTCCCACTCCCCCTCTCCACTATTCCCACTTCTCCTCTGCTCCCCACTCTCTCTGCTACTCCCATTGCACCTCTCCTCCCCACTCTATCTGCTACTCTCCCTCCCACTTCACCTCTCCTCCCCACTCTCTCAGCTACTCCCAGTGCCCCTCTCCTCCCCACTTTCACTGCTACTCCCACTGCCCCGCCCCTCACCACTCTCCCTGCTACGCCCACTTCCCCTCTCCTCTCTCTCTGCAACTCTCCCTCCCCCTTCCCCGATCCTTCCCACTCTCTCTGCTACTCTCCCTCCCCCTTCCCCGATCCTTTCCACTCTCTCTGGTAGTCTCGCTCCCACTCACCCTCTTCACCCCGCTCTCTATGATACACTACCTCCCCCTTCTCTTCTCCTCCCAAAATTCTCTGCTACTCGCCCTCCAACTTTCCCTCTCCTCCCCACTCTCTCTGCTACTCTCCCTCCCACATTCCCATTCCTCCCCACTCTCTCTGCTACTCTCGCTCCGACTTTCCCTCTCCTCCCCACTCTCTCTTCTACTCCCAGTTCCCCTCTCCTCCCCACTCTCTCTACTACTCTCCCTCCCACTTCCCCTCTCCTCCACACTCACTCTGATGCTCCCACCTCCCCTCTCCACTACTCCCACTTCACCTCTCCTCCCCACTCTCTCTGCTACACTGCCTCCCACCTCCCACCTCCAACCCACTCTCTCTGCTACTCCAGGTTCCCCTCTCCTCTCCACTTTCTCTGCTACTCCCACTTCCCGTCCCCTCTCCTCTCTCTCTACTACTCTCCCTCCCTCTGCCCCTCTCCTACCCACTCTCTCTGCTACTACCACTTCCCCTCTCCTCCTCACTCTCTCTGCTGCTCCCACATCCCCTCTCCACTTCTGCCACTTCCCCTATCCTGCTCACTCTCTCTGCTGCTCCCACGTCCCCTCTCCACTTCTCCCTCTTCCCCTATCCTCCACACTCTCTCTGCTACTCCCACTTTACCTCTCCTCCTCACTCTCTCCAGTAGTCTCACTCCCACTTCCCCGATCTTTCCCACTCTCTCTGCTACTCTCCCTCCCCCTTCCCCGATCCTTCCCACTCTCTCTGCTACTCTCCCACCCCCCCCCTTCCCCGATCCTTCCCACTCTCCCTGGTAGTCTCCCTCCCACTCTCATAGAACATAGAACAATACAGCGCAGTACAGGCCCTTCGGCCCACGATGTTGCACCGAAACAAAAGCCATCTAACCTACACTACGCCATTATCATCCATATGTTTATCCAATAAACTTTTAAATGCCCTCAATGTTGGCGAGTTCACTACTGTAGCAGGTAGGGCATTCCACTCTCTCTGATACTCTACCTCCCCTTCTCTTCTCCTCCCTAAACTCTCTGCTACTCTCCCTCCCACTTTCCCTCTCCTCTTCACTCTCTCCGCTAGTCTCACTCCCACTTCCACACTCCTCCCCACTCTCTCTACTACTCCCACTGCCCCTCTCGTCCCTACTCTCTCTGCTACTCCCACTTCCCGTCTCCTCCCCACTCTCTCTGCTAATCTCCCTCCCACTTCCCCTCTCGTCCTCAGTCTCTCTGCTAGTCCCACTTCCCCTCTCCTCCCTACTCTCTCTGCTACTCGCACTTCCCCTCTCCTCTCCATCCCTCTGTTACTCTCCCTCCCCTTACCCGATCCTTCCCACTCGCTCTGCAGGTCTCCCTCCCACATCCCCTCTCCTCCGCAATCTCTCTGCTACTCACTCTCCCCTTCCCTTCTCCTCCCAACTCACTCTGCTTCTCTCCCTCCCACTTCCCCTCTCCTCTCCACTCTCTCTGCTACTCTCCCTCCCACTTCCCCTCTCCTCCCCACTCTCCCTGCTGCTTCCAGTTCCCATCTCATCCAAAGACTCTCTGCTCCTCCCACTTCCACTCTCGTCCCCACTCTCTCTGCATTTCAGAGACCTGATTGAGGGAAGGGCAGGATTGGCAGCTAAACGTTCCAGGATTTAGATGTTTCAAGCGGTATAGAGGGGGATGTAAAAGGGGTGGCGGAGTTGCGCTACTGATTAGGGAGAATATCACATCTGTACTGCGGGAGGACACCTCAGAGGGCAGTGAAGCTATATGGGTAGAGATCAGAAATAAGAAGGGTGCAGTCACAATGTTGGGGGTTTGCTACAGGCCTCCCAACAGCCAGCGGGAGATAGAGGAGCAGATAGGTAGACAGATTTTGGAAAAGAGTATAAACAACAGGGTTGTGGTGATGGGAGACTTCAACTTCCCCAATATTGACTGGGACTCACTTAGTGCCAGGGGCGTATACGGGGCAGAGTTTGTAAGGAGCATCCAGGAGGGCTTCTTAAAACAATATGTTGCCTGTCCAACTAGGGTAGGGACGGCACTGGACATGGATTTGGGGAATTAGCCCGGCCAAGTGGTAGAAGTTTCAGTTGGAGAACATTTCGGGAACAGTGACCACAATTCAATAAGTTTTAAAGTGCTGGTGGACAAGGATAAGAGTGGTCCGAGGATGAATGTGCTAAATTGGGGGAAGGCTAATTATAACAATATTAGGCGGGAACTGAAGAACATAGATTGGGGGCAGATGTTTGAGGGCAAATCAACATCTGACATGTGGGACGCTTTCAAGCGAAAGTTGAAAGGAATTGAGGACCGGCATGTTCCTGTGAGGAAGAAGGATAAATACGGCAATTTTCGGGAACCTTCGATAACGAGAGATATTGTAGGACTCATCAAAAAGAAAAAGGAGGCATTTGTCGGGGCTAAAAGCCTGGGAACAGACGAAGCCTGTGTGGGATATAAGGAAAGTAGGAAGGAACTTAAGCAAGGAGTCAGGAGGGCTAGAAGGGGTCACGAAAAGTCATTGGCAAAAAGGTTAAGGAAAATCCCAAGGCTTTTTACACAAACAGAAAAAGCAAGAGGGTAGCCAGGGAAAGCGTTGGCCCACTGAAGGATAGGCAAGGGAATCTATGTGTGGAGCCGGAGGAAATGGGCGAGGTACTAAATGAATACTTTGCATCAGTATTCACCAAAGAGAAGGAATTGGTAGATGTTGAGTCTGGAGAAGGGTGTGTAGATAGCCGGGGTCACATTGAGATCCAAGAAGACGAGGTGTTGGGTGTCTTAAAAAATATTAAGGTAGATAAGTCCCCAGGGCCTGATGGGATCTACCCCAGAATACTGAAGGAGACTGGAGAGGAAATTGCTGAGGCTTTGAATGAAATCTTTGTATCCTCACTGTCTTCAGGTGATCTCCCGGAGGACTGGAGAATCGCCAATATTGTTTCTCTGTTTCAGAAGGGTGGCAAGGATAATCCAGGGAACTACAGGCCGGTGAGCCTTACTTCAGTGGTAGGGAAATTACTGGAGAAAATTCTTCGAGACAGGATCTACTCCCATTTGGAAGCAAATGGACGTATTATTGAGAGGCAGCATGGTTTTGTGAAGGGGAGGTCGTGACTCACTAATTTTTTCGAGGAGGTCACAAAGATGATTGATGCAGGTAGGGCAGTGGATGTTGTCTATATGGACTTCAGTAAGGCCTTTGACAAGGTCCCTTCTGGTAGACTAGTACAAAAGGTGAAGTCACACGGGATCAGGGATGAGCTGGCAAGGTGGATACAGAACTGGATAGGTCATAGAAGGCAGAGAGTAGCAATGGAAGGATGCTTTTCTAATTGGAGGGCTGTGAAGAGTGGTGTTCCACAGGGATCAGTGCTGGGACCTTTGCTCTTTGTAGTATACATAAATGATTTTGAGGAAAATGTAACTGGTCTGATTAGTAAGTTTGCAGACGACACAAAGGTTGGTGGAATTGCGGATAGCGATGAGGACTGTCAGAGGATACAGCAGGATTTAGATTGTTTGGAGACTTGGGCGGAGAGACGGCAGATGGACATTAATCCGGACAAATGAGAGGTACTGCATTTTGGAAGGTCTAATGCAGGTAGGGAATATACAGTGAATGGTAGAACCCTCAAGTGTATTGAAAGTCAGAGAGATCTAGGAGTACAGGTCCACAGGTCACTGAAAGGGGCAACACAGGTGGAGAAGGTAGTCAAGCAGGCATACGGCATGCTTGGCTTCATTGGCCGGGGCATTGAGTATAAGTATTGGCAAGTCATGGTGCAGCTGTATAGAACCTTAGTTAGGCTTGGAGTATACACACTTGGAGTATAGTGTTCAATTCTGGTCGCCACACTGCCAGAAGGATGTTGAGGCTTTAGAGAGGGTGCAGAAGAGATTTACCAGAATGTTGCCTGGTATGGAGGGCATTAGCTATGAGGAGCGGTTGAATAAACTCGGTTTGTTCTCACTGGAATGACGGAGGTTGAGGGGCGACCTGATAGAGGTCTACAAAACTATGAGGGGCATAGATAGAGTGGATAGTCAGAGGCTTTTCCCCAGGGTAGAGGGGTCAATTACTAGGGGGCATAGGTTTAAGGTGAGAGGGGCAAGGTTTAGAGTAGATGGACGAGGCAAGTTTTTTACACAGAGGGTAGTGGGTGCCTGGAACTCACTACCGGAGGAGGTGGTGGAAGCAGGGACGATAAGTGACATTTAAGGGGCATCTTGACAAATACATGAATAGGATGGGAATAGAGGGAATAGAGGGACCCAGGAAGAGTAGAAGATTGTAGTTTAGTCGGGCAGCATGATCGACACGGGCTTGGAGGGCCGAAGCGCCTGTTCCTCTGCTGTACATTTCTTTGTTCTTTGTCTTTGCTTCTCTCCCTTCAACATGCACTCTCCCCCCACTCTCTCTGCTACTCCCACTTCCCCTCTCCTCCGCACTCTCTCTGCTACTCCCACTTCCCCTCTCCTCCGCACTCTCTCTGCTACTCCCACTTCCCCTCTACTCCGCACTCTCTCTGCTACTCCCACTTCCCCTCTCCTCCGCACTCTCTCTGCTACTCCCACTTCCCCTCTCCTCCGCACTCTCTCTGCTACTCCCACTTCCCCTCTCCTCCGCACTCTCTCTGCTACTCCCACTTCCCCTCTCCTCCGCACTCTCTCTGCTACTCCCACTTCCCCTCTCCTCCGCACTCTCTCTGCTACTCCCACTTCCCCTCTCCTCCGCACTCTCTCTGCTACTCCCACTTCCCCTCTCCTCCGCACTCTCTCTGCTACTCCCACTTCCCCTCTCCTCCGCACTCTCTCTGCTACTCCCACTTCCCCTCTCCTCCGCACTCTCTCTGCTACTCCCACTTCCCCTCTCCTCCGCACTCTCTCTGCTACTCCCACTTCCCCTCTCCTCCGCACTCTCTCTGCTACTCCCACTTCCCCTCTCCTCCCCAGTATCTCTGCAACTCTCCCTCCCACTTCCCCTCTCCTCCCACTGTCGTGGCTACTGTCCCTTCCCTTTCCCTCTCGTCCTCACTCTCTCTGCTACTCCCACGACCCCTCTCATTCCCACTCTCTCTACTACTCTCCCTCCCCTTCCCCTCTTCTCCCCACTCTCTCTGCTACTCCATCTTCCCCTGTCCTCCTCACTCTCTCCGCTAGTCTCACTTCCACGTCCCATCTTTCCCCACTCTCTCTGCTACTCTCCCTCACACTTCCCTCTCGTCCTCACTCTCTCTGCTACTCCCACTTGCGTTATCCTCCTCACTCTCTCTGCTACACTCCCTCACCTACCCCTCACCTCCCCAATCACTCTGCTAGTCTCACTTCCACTCCCCCTCTTCCCCCACTCACTCTGCTACTCTCCCTCCCACTTCACTCTCCTCCTCACACTCACTGCTAATCCCACTCCCCCTCTCCTCCCCATTCTCTCTGCTACTATCCCTCCCCTGCCCCTCTCCTCCTCACTCTCTCTGCTACTCCATCTCCAACTTCCCCTCTCCTCCCCACTCTCGCTGCAGCTGTCCCTCCCACTTCCCTCTCGTCCACACTCTCTCTGCTACTCCCACTACCCCTCTCATCCCCAATCTCTCTGCTACTCAACCTCCCCCTTCCCCACTACTCCCCACTCTGCATTCTACTCCATCTTCCCCTCTCCTTCCTACTCTCTCTGCAACTCCCCCTTCCGCTCTCCTCCTCACTCTCTGTGCTACTCTACCACCCCCTTTCCACTCTCCTCCCCACCGCTCTGCAACTCCATCTTCCCTGTCCTTCCCACTCTCTCTGCTAATCCCACTTACCCACTACTCCTCACTCTCTCTGCTACTCCTACTTCCGCTCTCCTCCTCACTCTCTCTGCTACTCTCCCTCCCTGACCCCTCACCTCCACAATCGCTGTGCTACTCCCATTTGGCCTCTCCTCCTCACTCTCTCTGCTAGTCTCACTGCCACTTCCCCTCTCTTCCCACTCTGACTGCTAGTCTCACTTCCACTTCCCCTCTTCGCCCACTCGCTCTGCTACTCTCCCTCCCACTTCCCTCTCCTCCTCACTCTCACTGCTAATCCCACTCCCCCTCCCCTCCCCACTCTCTCTGCTACTCTCCCTCCCCTTCCCCTCTCATTCCCACTCTCTCTGCTACTCCCACTTCCCCTCTTCACCCCGCTCTCTCTCCAAATTACACTACCGCTCTCCTCTCCACTCTCTCCGCTAAACTCCTTCCCACTTCCCCTTTCCTCCCCACTCTCTCTGCTACTCCCCATTCCCCTCTCCTTCCTATTCTCTCTGCCACTCCCATTTCCCCTCTGCTCCCCACTCTCTCTATTACTCCCACTTCCCCTCTCCTCCCCACTCTCTCTGCTGGTCCCACTCCCACTTCCCCTCTCCTCCCCACGATCTCTGCTACTCTCACTCCCCCTTCCCCGCTCCTTCACACTCTCTTCTACTCTCCCTCCCCATTGCCTCCTCCTCCGAACTTTCTCTGCTCCTCTCCCTCCCACTTCCCCTCTCCTCCCCACTCTCTCTACTACTCCCAGTTCCCCTTTCCTCCCCACTCTCTCTGCTACTACCTCCCACCTCCCCTATCCTCCCCGCTCTCTCTGCTACTCCCAGTTCCTCTCTCCTCCCCGCTCTCTCTGCTACTCCCACTTCCCCTCTCCTCTTTACTCTCTCTCTGCTGCTCCCACTTCCCCTCTCCACTGCTCCCAATTCCTCTCTCCTCCCCATTCTCACTGCTACTCCCACTTCACCTCTCCTCCTCACTCTCTCCGATAGTCTCACTCCCACTTCCCCTCCCCTACCCGCTCTCTCTGCTACTCTCCCTCCTCCTTCCCTCTCGCCCTCACTCTCTCCGCTAGTCTCACTCCCACATCCCCTCTCCTTCCCGCTCTCTCTGCTACATTCCATCCCACTTGCCCCTCTCCTCCTCACTCACTCTGCTAGTCTCACTTCCAAATCCCCTCCCCCACGCTCTCGGCTACTCTCCCTCCCCTTCCCCTCTACTTCCCACTCTCTCTGCTGCTCCCATTTCCCCTCTCCTCCCCACTATCTCTGCTACTCTACTTCACCTCTGCTTCCCACTCTCTGTGCTTCTCTCCCTCCCACTTCCATCTCGTCCGCAATCTCTGCTACTGACCCTCCACCTTTCCTTCTCCTCCCCACTCTCTCTGCTACTTTCCCTCCCACTTCCCTTCTCTCCTTACTCTCCCTGCTACTCCCACTTCCACTCTCGTCCCCACTCTCTCTGCTTCTCTCCCTAGCCCTACCCCTCACCTCCCCAATCTCTCTGCTGCTCTCATTTCCCATCTTCTCCTCACTCTCTCTGCTAGTCTCACTGCGACTTCCCCTCTCCTTCCCACTCTCACTGCTAGTCTCAATTCCACTTCCCCTCTCCCCCACGCTCTCTGCTACTCTCCCTCCCACTTCCCCTCTCCTCCCCACTCCCTCTGCTACTCCCTCTACCTCTCTCCTTCCCATTCTCTCTGCTACTCCCTATTCCCCTCTCCTCCTCACTCTCCCTGCTACTCCCATTTCCACTCTCCTTCGCACTATGTCTGCTACTCCCACTTTGCCTGTCCTCCTCACTCATAGATCATAGATCATAGATCATAGACTCTCTCTGCTACTCTCCCTCCCACTTCCACTCTCCTCGCCAGTATCTCTACAACTCGCCCTCCCACATCCCCTCTCCTCCCACTGTCGTGGCTACTGTCCCTCCCCTTTCCCTCTCGTCCCCACTCTCTCTGCTACTCCATCTTCCCCTCTCCTCCTCACTCTCTCCGCTAGTCTCACTTCCACGTCCCATCTTTCCCCACTCTCTCTGCTACTCTCCCTCACACTTCCCTCTCGTCCTCACTCTCTCTGCTACTCCCACTTGCGTTATCCTCCTCACTCTCTCTGCTACACTCCCTCCCCTACCCCTCACCTCCCCAATCTCTCTGCTAGTCTCACTTCCACTTCCCCTCTTCCCCCACTCACTCTGCTACTCTCCCTCCCACTTCACTCTCCTCCTCACACTCACTGCTAATCCCACTCCCCCTTTCCTCCCCATTCTCTCTGCTACTATCCCTCCCCTGCCCCTCTCCTCCTCACTCTCTCTGCTACTCCATCTCCAACTTCCCCTCTCCTCCCCACTCTCGCTGCAGCTGTCCCTCCCACTTCCCTCTCGTCCACACTCTCTCTGCTACTCCCACTACCCCTCTCATCCCCAATCTCTCTGCTACTCAACCTCCCCCTTCCCCACTACTCCCCACTCTGCATTCTACTCCATCTTCCCCTCTCCTTCCTACTCTCTCTGCAACTCCCCCTTCCGCTCTCCTCCTCACTCTCTGTGCTACTCTACCACCCCCTTTCCACTCTCCTCCCCACCGCTCTGCAACTCCATCTTCCCTGTCCTTCCCACTCTCTCTGCTAATCCCACTTACCCACTACTCCTCACTCTCTCTGCTACTCCTACTTCCGCTCTCCTCCTCACTCTCTCTGCTACTCTCCCTCCCTGACCCCTCACCTCCACAATCGCTGTGCTACTCCCATTTGGCCTCTCCTCCTCACTCTCTCTGCTAGTCTCACTGCCACTTCCCCTCTCTTCCCACTCTGACTGCTAGTCTCACTTCCACTTCCCCTCTTCGCCCACTCGCTCTGCTACTCTCCCTCCCACTTCCCTCTCCTCCTCACTCTCACTGCTAATCCCACTCCCCCTCCCCTCCCCACTCTCTCTGCTACTCTCCCTCCCCTTCCCCTCTCATTCCCACTCTCTCTGCTACTCCCAATTCCCCTCTTCACCCCGCTCTCTCTCCAAATTACACTACCGCTCTCCTCTCCACTCTCTCCGCTAAACTCCTTCCCACTTCCCCTTTCCTCCCCACTCTCTCTGCTGGTCCCACTCCCACTTCCCCTCTCCTCCCCACGATCTCTGCTACTCTCACTCCCCCTTCCCCGCTCCTTCCCACTCTCTTCTACTCTCCCTCCCCATTGCCTCCTCCTCCGAACTTTCTCTGCTCCTCTCCCTCCCACTTCCCCTCTCCTCCCCACTCTCTCTGCTACTCCCAGTTCCCCTTTCCTCCCCACTCTCTCTGCTACTACCTCCCACCTCCCCTATCCTCCCCGCTCTCTCTGCTACTCCCAGTTCCTCTCTCCTCCCCGCTCTCTCTGCTACTCCCACTTCCCCTCTCCTCCTTACTCTCTCTCTGCTGCTCCCACTTCCCCTCTCCACTGCTCCCAATTCCTCTCTCCTCCCCATTCTCACTGCTACTCCCACTTCACCTCTCCTCCTCACTCTCTCCGATAGTCTCACTCCCACTTCCCCTCCCCTACCCGCTCTCTCTGCTACTCTCCCTCCTCCTTCCCTCTCGCCCTCACTCTCTCCGCTAGTCTCACTCCCACATCCCCTCTCCTTCCCGCTCTCTCTGCTACATTCCATCCCACTTGCCCCTCTCCTCCTCACTCACTCTGCTAGTCTCACTTCCAAATCCCCTCCCCCACGCTCTCGGCTACTCTCCCTCCCCTTCCCCTCTACTTCCCACTCTCTCTGCTGCTCCCATTTCCCCTCTCCTCCCCACTATCTCTGCTACTCTACTTCACCTCTGCTTCCCACTCTCTGTGCTTCTCTCCCTCCCACTTCCATCTCGTCCGCAATCTCTGCTACTGACCCTCCACCTTTCCTTCTCCTCCCCACTCTCTCTGCTACTTTCCCCCCCACTTCCCTTCTCTCCTTACTCTCCCTGCTACTCCCACTTCCACTCTCGTCCCCACTCTCTCTGCTTCTCTCCCTAGCCCTACCCCTCACCTCCCCAATCTCTCTGCTGCTCTCATTTCCCATCTTCTCCTCACTCTCTCTGCTAGTCTCACTGCGACTTCCCCTCTCCTTCCCACTCTCACTGCTAGTCTCAATTCCACTTCCCCTCTCCCCCACGCTCTCTGCTACTCTCCCTCCCACTTCCCCTCTCCTCCCCACTCCCTCTGCTACTCCCTCTACCTCTCTCCTTCCCATTCTCTCTGCTACTCCCTATTCCCCTCTCCTCCTCACTCTCCCTGCTACTCCCATTTCCACTCTCCTTCGCATTATGTCTGCTACTCCCACTTTGCCTGTCCTCCTCACTCATAGATCATAGATCATAGACTCTCTCTGCTACTCTCCCTCCCACTTCCACTCTCCTCGCCAGTATCTCTACAACTCGCCCTCCCACATCCCCTCTCCTCCCACTGTCGTGGCTACTGTCCCTCCCCTTTCCCTCTCGTCCCCACTCTCTCTGCTACTCCATCTTCCCCTCTCCTCCTCACTCTCTCCGCTAGTCTCACTTCCACGTCCCATCTTTCCCCACTCTCTCTGCTACTCTCCCTCACACTTCCCTCTCGTCCTCACTCTCTCTGCTACTCTCACTTGCGTTATCCTCCTCACTCTCTCTGCTACACTCCCTCCCCTACCCCTCACCTCCCCAATCTCTCTGCTAGTCTCACTTCCACTTCCCCTCTTCCCCCACTCACTCTGCTACTCTCCCTCCCACTTCACTCTCCTCCTCACACTCACTGCTAATCCCACTCCCCCTCTCCTCCCCATTCTCTCTGCTACTATCCCTCCCCTGCCCCTCTCCTCCTCACTCTCTCTGCTACTCCATCTCTAACTTCCCCTCTCCTCCCCACTCTCGCTGCAGCTGTCCCTCCCACTTCCCTCTCGTCCACACTCTCTCTGCTACTCCCACTACCCCTCTCATCCCCAATCTCTCTGCTACTCAACCTCCCCCTTCCCCACTACTCCCCACTCTGCATTCTACTCCATCTTCCCCTCTCCTTCCTACTCTCTCTGCAACTCCCCCTTCCGCTCTCCTCCTCACTCTCTGTGCTACTCTACCACCCCCTTTCCACTCTCCTCCCCACCGCTCTGCAACTCCATCTTCCCTGTCCTTCCCACTCTCTCTGCTAATCCCACTTACCCACTACTCCTCACTCTCTCTGCTACTCCTACTTCCGCTCTCCTCCTCACTCTCTCTGCTACTCTCCCTCCCTGACCCCTCACCTCCACAATCGCTGTGCTACTCCCATTTGGCCTCTCCTCCTCACTCTCTCTGCTAGTCTCACTGCCACTTCCCCTCTCTTCCCACTCTGACTGCTAGTCTCACTTCCACTTCCCCTCTTCGCCCACTCGCTCTGCTACTCTCCCTCCCACTTCCCTCTCCTCCTCACTCTCACTGCTAATCCCACTCCCCCTCCCCTCCCCACTCTCTCTGCTACTCTCCCTCCCCTTCCCCTCTCATTCCCAGTCTCTCTGCTACTCCCACTTCCCCTCTTCACCCCGCTCTCTCTCCAAATTACACTACCGCTCTCCTCTCCACTCTCTCCGCTAAACTCCTTCCCACTTCCCCTTTCCTCCCCACTCTCTCTGCTACTCCCCATTCCCCTCTCCTTCCTATTCTTTCTGCCACTCCCATTTCCCCTCTGCTCCCCACTCTCTCTATTACTCCCACTTCCCCTCTCCTCCCCACTCTCTCTGCTGGTCCCACTCCCACTTCCCCTCTCCTCCCCACGATCTCTGCTACTCTCACTCCCCCTTCCCCGCTCCTTCCCACTCTCTTCTACTCTCCCTCCCCATTGCCTCCTCCTCCGAACTTTCTCTGCTCCTCTCCCTCCCACTTCCCCTCTCCTCCCCACTCTCTCTGCTACTCCCAGTTCCCCTTTCCTCCCCACTCTCTCTGCTACTACCTCCCACCTCCCCTATCCTCCCCGCTCTCTTTGCTACTCCCAGTTCCACTCTCCTCCCCGCTCTCTCTGCTACTCCCACTTCCCCTCTCCTCCTTACTCTCTCTCTGCTGCTCCCACTTCCCCTCTCCACTGCTCCCAATTCCTCTCTCCTCCCCATTCTCACTGCTACTCCCACTTCACCTCTCCTCCTCACTCTCTCCGATAGTCTCACTCCCACTTCCCCTCCCCTACCCGCTCTCTCTGCTACTCTCCCTCCTCCTTCCCTCTCGCCCTCACTCTCTCCGCTAGTCTCACTCCCACATCCCCTCTCCTTCCCGCTCTCTCTGCTACATTCCATCCCACTTGCCCCTCTCCTCCTCACTCACTCTGCTAGTCTCACTTCCAAATCCCCTCCCCCACGCTCTCGGCTACTCTCCCTCCCCTTCCCCTCTACTTCCCACTCTCTCTGCTGCTCCCATTTCCCCTCTCCTCCCCACTATCTCTGCTACTCTACTTCACCTCTGCTTCCCACTCTATGTGCTTCTCTCCCTCCCACTTCCATCTCGTCCGCAATCTCTGCTACTGACCCTCCACCTTTCCTTCTCCTCCCCACTCTCTCTGCTACTTTCCCTCCCACTTCCCTTCTCTCCTTACTCTCCCTGCTACTCCCACTTCCACTCTCGTCCCCACTCTCTCTGCTTCTCTCCCTAGCCCTACCCCTCACCTCCCCAATCTCTCTGCTGCTCTCATTTCCCATCTTCTCCTCACTCTCTCTGCTAGTCTCACTGCGACTTCCCCTCTCCTTCCCACTCTCACTGCTAGTCTCAATTCCACTTCCCCTCTCCCCCACGCTCTCTGCTACTCTCCCTCCCACTTCCCCTCTCCTCCCCACTCCCTCTGCTACTCCCTCTACCTCTCTCCTTCCCATTCTCTCTGCTACTCCCAATTCCCCTCTCCTCCTCCTCACTCTCCCTGCTACTCCCATTTCCACTCTCCTTCGCACTATGTCTGCTACTCCCACTTTGCCTGTCCTCCTCACTCATAGATCATAGATCATAGACTCTCTCTGCTACTCTCCCTCCCACTTCCACTCTCCTCGCCAGTATCTCTACAACTCGCCCTCCCACATCCCCTCTCCACCACATTCTCCCTGCTAGTCTACCTCCCAATTCCCCTCTCCTCATCACTATCTGCTGCTCCCAGTTCCCCTTTCCTCCCCACTCTCTCTGCTACTCCATCTTTCATCTCCTTACCACTCTCTCAGCTACTCCCACCTGCCCTCTCCTTTACACGCTCTCTGCAGCTCCCACTTCCCCACTTCTCCCCACTCTCTCTGCTACTCTCCCTCCCGCTTTTCCCTCTCCTCCCCACGATCTCTGCTACTCCATCTTCCTCTCTCCTTCCCACTCTCTCTGCGATTTTTACTTCCACTCTCCTCCTCACTCTCTCTGCTACTCCCACTTCCGCTCTGCTCCTCACGCTCTCTGCAACTCTCCCACCCACTTTCCCTCTCCTCCCCACTATCTCTGCTGCTTTCCCTCCCACTTCCCCTGTCCTTCACACTCTCTTGCTAGTCTCACTGCCACTTTCCCTCTCCTCCCCACTCTCTCTGCTACTCACCCTCCCACTACCCTCTCCTCCTCACCCTCACTGCTAATCCCACTTCCCCTGCCCTCCCCACTCTCTCTGCTACTCTTTCTCCCCATCTCCTCTCCTTCCCACTCTCGCTGCTACTCCTACTTCCCCTCTTCTCCCCACTCTCCCTGCCACTCCCACTACCCCTCTCATCGCGTCTCTCTGCTAGTCTCCCTCCCAATTCCCCTCTCCTACCCACTCTCTCTGCAACTCCATCTTCCCCTCTTCTTACCACTCTCTCTGCTACTCCCACTTGCCCTCTCCTCCCTGCAACTCTCCCTCCCACTTCTCCTCTACTTCCCACTCTCTCTGCAAGTCTCACTGCCCACTTCCCCTCTTCCCCCCACTTTCTCTGCTACTCTCGCTCCCACTTCCCATCTCCACCCCACTTTCTCTGCTACTCCCTCGTCCCCTCTCCTCCCTACTCTCCCTGCTACTCCAACTTCCCCCCTCCACCCCACTTTCTCTGCTACTCCCAATTCACCTCTCAGCCATACTCTCTCTGCTAATGTCCCTCCTACTTTCCCTCTCCTCACGACTCTCCTACTCCCAGTAGGTAACTCCCCAGACACTCTGCGACTCCCACGTCCACTCTCTTCCCCCCTCTCGCTGCTACTCCCACTACCCCTATCCTCCTAACTTTCTCTGCTACTCCCACTTCCCCTCTCCTTCGCTCTTTCTCTGCTACTCCCAATTCCCCTCTGTTCCCCACTCTGTCTGCTCCCCCAACTGCCCCTCTCTTCCGCACTCTCTCTGCTACTCCCACTTCACTCTACTCGCCACTCTCTCTGCTACTCCCACTTCCCCTCTCCTCCCCACTCTCTCTGCTAATCCCACTTCCCCTCTCCTCCCCACTCTCTCTGCTGATCACACTCCCACTTCCCCTCTGCTCCCCAGTCACTCTGCTACTCCCACTTCCCCTATCCTCCCCACTCTCTCTGCAGCTTTCGCTCCCTTTTTCCAGCTGCTTCCCACTCTCTGTGCCAGTCTCCATCCCACTTTACCTCTCCTCCCAACTCTGTCTGCTACTATCCCTACCACTTCCTCTCTCCACCCCACTCTCTCAGCTACTCACTGTTCCCAAGACCTCCCCAGACTCTCTGCTCCTCCCACTTCCCCACTCTTTTATCTCCTCCCATTTTCCCTCTCCTCCCCTCTCTCTCTGCTATTCCCACTTACCCTCTCCTCCCCACTTTCTCTGCTACTCTCCCTTTCCTTCCATTCTCCTTCCCACTCTTTCTGCTACTCTCCCTCCTACTTCCCCTCTCTCTGCTACTCCCACTCACCCTCTCATCCCCACACTCTCTGCTCCTCTCCTATCCACTTCCCCTCTCCTCTTCACTCTCTCTGCTACTCCCACTTCCCCTCTCCTCATCACTCTCAATGCTACTCCCACTTCGCCTCTCCTCCCCACTCTCTCTGCGACTCCATCTTTCATCTCCTTATCACTCCCTCTGCTACTCTCTCTCCCGCTTTCCCCTCTCCTCCCCACGCTCTCTGCTACTCCATCTTCCCCTCTCCTTCCCACTCTCTCTGCGACTCCCACTTCCCCTCTCCTCCTTACTTTCTCTGCTACTCTCCCTCCCCCTGACCCTCTCCTCCCCACTCTCGCTGCTACTCCCACTTCCCCTCTTCTCCCCACACTCTCTGCTACTCCCACTACCCCACTCATCCCGCCTATCTGCTAGTCTCCCTCCCCTTCCGCTCTCCTCCCCACTCTCTCCAACTCCATGTTCCCCTCTTCTTACCACTCCCTCTGCTACTCCCACTTGCCCTCTCCTCCTCATTATGTCTGCTACTCCCACTTCTCCACTCCACCCCACTCGCTCTGCTACTCTCCCTCCCCCTTTGCCCTCTCCTTCCCACTCTCTCTGCTACTCCCACTTCCCCTCTCCTCCTCACTCTCTCTGCTACTCCCACTTCCGCTCTCCTCCTCACGCTCTCTGCTACTCTCCCTCCCCCTAGCCCTCTCATCCCCACTCTCTCTACTACACCCATTTCCCCTCTCCACCTCACTCTCTCTGCTATTCCAACTATCCCTCTCCTCCCTACTCTCCCTGCAACTCTCCCTCCCACTTCCCCTCTCCTCCCCACTTTCTCTGCTGCTCTCCCTCCCACTTCCCCTCTCCCCCCACTCTCTCTGCTACTCTCCCTCCCCTTCCCTTCTCCTTCCCACTCTCTCTGCTAATCCCACTACCCCTCTCCTCCCCACTCTCTTTGCTACCCTCCCTCCCACATCCCATCTCCACCCCACTCTCTCTGCTACTCCCTCTTCCCCTCTACTTCCCATTCTCTCTGCTACTCCCATTTCCCCTCTCCTCCTCACTCGCCCTGCTACTCCAACTTCCCCTCTCCACCCCACTCTCTCTGCTTTTTTTCCTCCCACGTCCCATCTCCTCCCCACTCTCTGCTACTCCCAGTTCCCAACTCCTCCCCAGGCTCTCTGCTACTCCCAATTCCCCTCTCCTCCATACTCTCTCTGCTAATTTCCCTCCCACTGTCCCTCTCCTCACCACTCTCGTTCCTACTCCCAGTTCCCAACTCCTCCCCAGACACTCTGCGACTCCCACTTTCACTCTCCTCCACGTTCTCTCTGCTACTCCCACTTTCCCTCTCCTCCTAATTTTCTCTGCTACTCCCACTTCCCATCTCCTTCGTTCGTTCTCTGCTACTCCCAATTCCCCTCTTTTCCCCACTCTGTCTGCTCCCCCAACTGCCCCTCTCCTCCACACTCTCTCTGCTACTCCCACTTCACTCTACTCGCCACTCCCTCTGCTACTTCCACTTCCCCTCTCCTCCTCACTCTCTCTGATAATACCACTCCCCTCTCTTCCTAGCTCTCTCTCCTCTTCTAGCTCCCCCTTCCCCTATCCCCTCCACTGTCTCTGCTACTCCCATTTCACCTCTCCTCCTCACTCTCTCTGCTACTCTCAGTTCCCAACTCCTCCCCAGATTCTCTGCTACTCCCAATTCCCCTCTCCTCCATACTCTCTCTGCTAATTTCCCTCCCACGTTTCCTCTCCTCACCACTCTCAGAGGGGGCGGGGTTACCTTGTTAATTGGGAATGAAATTAAATCAATAGCACTAAACGACATGCGTCAGATGATGTGGAGTCTGTGTGGGTAGAGTTGAGGAACCACAAAGGCAAAAAAACCATAATGGGAGTTATGTACAGGCCTCCTAGCAGTGGTCAGGACCGGGGGCACAAAATGCACCATGAAATAGAAAGTGCATGTCAGAAAGGCAAGGTCACAGTGATCATGGGGGACTTCAATATACAGGTGGACTGGGTAAATAATGCTGTCATTGGACCCAAGGAAAGGAAATTCATTGAATTTTTACAGGAGGGCTTTTTGGAACAGCTTGTGATGGAGCCCACGAGGGAACAGGCCATTCTGGACTTAGTGTTATGTAATGAGGCAGACTTGATTAAAGATCTTAAAGTAAGGGAACACTTAGGAGGCAGTGATCATAGTATGGTCGAATTCAATCTCCAATTTGAAAGAAAGAAGGTAGAATCAGATGTAAAGGTGTTACAGTTAAATAAAGGTAACTAGAGGGGCATGAGGGAGGAACTGACGAAAATCAACTGGGGGCAGAGCCTAGTGGGAAAGAGTAGTGGGAAGTCAGAAGATTGGGAAGACTACAAAAACAAACAGAGGATAACAAAGAGAGAAATAAGGAAAGAGAGGATCAAATTTGAAGGTAGGCTAGCCAGTAACATTCGGAATGATAGGAAAAGTTTCTTTAAATACATTAAAAACAAACGGGAGGCAAAAGTTGACATTGGGCCGCTCCAAAATGACGCTGGTAATTTTGTGATGGGAGACAAGGAAACAGCTGAGGAACTGAATACGTACTTTGCGTCAGTCTTCACAGTAGAAGACAGGAGTAATATCCCAACAATTCCGGAGAGTCAGGGGGCAGAGTTGAATATGGTAGCAATCACAAAGGAGAAAGTGCTAGAGAAACTAAGAGGTCTAAAAATTGATAAATCCCCGGGCCCAGATGGGCTACATCCTCGAGCTCTAAAGGAGATAGCTGAAGAAATAGTGGAGGCGTTAGTTATGATCTTTCAAAAGTCACTGGAGTCAGGGAAAGTCCCAGAGGATTGGAAAATCGCTGTTGTAACCCCCCTGTTCAAGAAGGGAACAAGGAAAAAGATGGAAGATTATAGACCAATTAGCCTAACCTCGGTTGTTGGCAAAATTCTAGAATCCATTGTTAAGGATGAGATTTCTAAATTCTTGGAAGTGCAGGGTCGGATTAGGACAAGTCGGCATGGATTTAGTAAGGGGAGGTCGTGCCTGACAAACCTGTTAGAGTTCTTTGAAGAGATAACAAATAGGTTAGACCAAGGAGAGCCAATGGATGTTATCTATCTTGACTTCCAAAAGGCCTTTGATCAGGTGCCTCACGGGAGACTGCTGAGTAAAATAAGGGCCCATGGTATTCGAGGCAAGGTACTAACATGAATTGACGATTGGCTGTCAGGCAGAAGGCAGAGAGTTGGGATAAAAGGTTCTTTTTCGGAAATGGCAACCGGTGACGAGTGGTGTCCCGCAGGGTTCAGTGTTGGGGCCACAGCTGTTCTCTTTATATATTAACGATCTAGATGACGGGACTGGGGGCATTCTGGCTAAGTTTGCCGATGATACAAAGATAGGTGGAGGGGCAGGTAGTATGGAGGAGGTGGGGAGGCTGCAGAAAGATTTAGACAGTTTAGTAGAGTGGTCCAAGAAATGGCTGATGAAATTTAACGTGGGCAAGTGCGAGGTCTTGCACTTTGGAAAAAAGAATAGAGGCATGGACTATTTTCTTAACGGTGACAAAATTCATAATGCTGAAGTGCAAAGGGACTTGGGAGTCCGAGTCCAGGATTCTCTAAAGGTAAACTTGCAGGTTGAGTCCGTAATTAAGAAAGCAAATGCAATGTTGTCATTCATCTCAAGAGGTTTGGAATATAAAAGCAGGGATGTGCTTCTGAAGATTTATAAAGCATTAGTTAGGCCCCATTAAGAATACTGTGAGCAATTTTGGGCCCCACACCTCAGGAAGGACATATTGGCACTGGAGCGCGTCCAGTGGAGATTCACACGGATGATCCCAGGAATGGTAGGCCTAACATACGATGAACGTCTGAGGATCCCTCCCCCTTCCATTCTCCACCCAACTATCTCTGCTACTCTCCCTACCACTTCCCCTCTCCTCCCCACTCTCGCTGCTACTCTCTCTTCCCCTTCCCTTCTCCTCCCAACTATCTCTGCTACTCTCCCTACCACTTCCCCTCTCCACCCCATTCTCTCTGCTACTCACTGTTCCCAACTCCTCCCCAGACTCTCTGCTACTCCCACTTCCCCTCTCTTCGCCACTTTCTCTGTTATTCCCACTTAGCCTCGCCTCCCCACTCTCTCTGCCACGCCCACTTCCCCATTCCACCACCGCACTCTCAGCTACTCCCACTACCCCTCTCCTCCCACTCTCTCTGCTATTCTCCCTCCCCTTCCCCACTCCTTCCCACTCTCTCTGCCACTCTCCCTCCCACTTCCCCTCACCTCCCCACTATCACTGCTACTCCCACTTCCCCTTTCCTCCCCACTCGCTCTGCCACTCCGAAATCCCCTCTCCTCCCCACTCCCTCTGCTACCCTCCCACCCCTTCCCCGCTCCTTCCCACTCTCTGCTCGTCTCCCTCCCCTTCCCCTCTCCTTCCCACTCTCTCTATTACTCTCCCTCCCAGTTCCCCACTTCTCCCCACTCTCTCTGCGACTCTCCCTCCCAATTCCCCTCTCCTCCCCACTCTCTCTGCTACTCTCACTGCCCCTCTCCTCCCAACTCTCTCTGTTCCTCTCCCTCCCACTGCTACTCCCACTACCCCTCTCCTCCCCAATCTCTCTGCTACTCTCCCGCCAATTGCCTCTCCTCTTCACTCTCTCTGCGACTCTCCCTCCCAATTCCCCTCTCCTCCCCACTCTCTCGGCTACTCCCACTACCCCTCTCCTTCCCACTCTCTATGCTACTCCCACATCCCCTCTCCACCCCACTCTCTCTACTACTCACATTTACCCTCTCCTCCCCACTCTCTCTACTACTCACATTTACCCTCTCCTCCTCACTCTCTCTGTTACTCTCCCTCCGGCTGACCCTCTCCACCCCACTCAATCTGCTACTCCCACTACCCATCTCCTCCCCACTCTCTCTACTACACTCCCTCCCACTTCCCGTCTCCTCCCCACTCACTCTGCTACTCCCAGTACCTCTCTCCTCCCCACACTCTCTGCTATTCTCCGCCCCCTTCCCCTCTCCTCCGCACTCTCACTGCTACTCCGTCTTCCCCTCTCCTTCCCACTCTCTCTGCTACCCCCACTTCCCCACTACTCCTCACTCTCTCTGCTACTCCCACTTCGCCTCTACTCCCGGCGCTCTCTGCTACTCTCCCCCCCCCCCCTTCCCCTCTCCTTCCCACTCTCTCTGCTAGTCTCACTCCCACTTCCCCTCTCCTCCCCACTCTCTCCACTACACCCACTGCGTCTCACATCCCCACTCTCTCTGCTGGTCCCACTCCCACTTCCCCTCTCCTCCCCAATCTCTCAACGACTCTCACTTCCCCTCTCCCCCCCCCCCCCCTGCACGCACTCTCACTGCTACTCCCAATTCCACTCTCTTCCCCACTCTCTCGGCTAATCTCCCTCCCCTTCCCCGCTCCTTCCCACTCTCTCCTAGTCTCCCTCACACTTCCCCTCTACTCCCCACTCTCTCTGCCACTCTCCCACCCCTTCCGTTCTCCTCCCTACTCTCTCTGCTTCTCTCCCTCCTACTTCCCCTCTCCTCCCCACTCTCTCTGCTTTTCCCACTTACCCTCTCCTCCCCACTCTCTCTGCTACTCCCACTTTCCCTCTCCACCCCGCACTCTCAGCTACTCCCATTTCCCCTTTCCTCCCCACTCTCTCTGCCACTCTCCCTCTCACTTCCCCTCTCCTCCCCACTCTCACTGCTACTCCCAGTTCCCAACTCCCCCCCAGAATCTCTGGCACTCCCAATTCCACTCTCGTCCGGACTATTTCTGCTACTCTCCATCCCACTTCCCCTATCCTCCACACTCTCTCTGCTACTCACATTTACCCTCTCCTCCTCACTCTCTCTGTTACTCCCCCTCCGGCTGACCCTCTCCACCCCACTCAAACTGCCACTCCCACTATCCATCTCCTCCCCACTCTCTCTACTACACTCCCTCCCACTTCCCGTCTCCTCCCCACTCACTCTGCTACTCCCAGTACCTCTCTCCTCCCCACACTCTCTGCTACTCCCCGCCCCCTTCCCCTCTCCTCCGCACTCTCACTGCTACTCCCTCTTCCCCTCTCCTTCCCACTCTCTCTGCTACCCCCACTTCCCCACTACTCCTCACTCTCTCTGCTACTCCCACTTCCCCTCTACTCCCGACGCTCTCTGCTACTCTCCCCCCCCCCTTCCCCTCTCGTTCCCACTCTCTTTGCTAGTCTCACTCCCACTTCCCCTCTCCTCCCCACTCTCTCCACTACACCCACTGCGTCTCACATCCCCACTATCTCTGCTGGTCCCACCCCCACTTCCCCTCTCCTCCCCAATCTCTCAACGACTCCCACTTCCCCTCTCCCCCCCCCACGCACTCTCACTGCTTCTTCCAGTTCCACTCTCTTCCCCACTCTCTCGACTAATCTCCCTCCGCTTCCCCGCTCCTTCCCACTCTTTCCTAGTCTCCCTCACACTTCCCCTCTACTCCCCACTCTCTCTGCCACTCTCCCACCCCTTCCGTTCTCCTCCCTACTCTCTCTGCTTCTCTCCCTCCTACTTCCCCTCTCCTCCCCCTCTCTCTGCTTTTCCCACTTACCCTCTCCACCCCGCACTCTCAGCTACTCCCATTTCCCCTTTCCTCCCCACTCTCTCTGCCACTCTCCCTCTCACTTCCCCTCTCCTCCCCACTCTCTCTGCTACTCCCAGTTCCCAACTCCCCTCGAGAATCTCTGTCACTCCCAATTCCACTCTCGTCCGGGCTCTTTCTGCTACTCTCCCTCCCACTTCCCCTATCCTCCACACTCTCTCTGCTACTCCCACTTTAACTCTACTCCCCACACTGTCTGCTACTCCCACATGCGCTTTGCTCCCCGATCTCTCTGCTACTCTCCCTCCCCCTTTCCCTCTCCTCCCCACTCTCTCTGCTACTCCCAGTTCCCCTCTCCTGCTCACTCTTTATGCTGCTCAAACATCCCCTCTCTTCCCCACTCTCTGCTGGTCTCCCTCCCACTTCCAGTCTCTTCCCCACTCTCTCTGCAATCCCACTTCCACTTTCCTTCCCACTCTCTCTGCTACTCTCCCTCCCACTTCCCTCTCCTCCTCACTCTCTCTGATACACCCACCTCGCCTCTCCTCCCCACACTCTATGCTACTCCCACAGCTCCCCTCCTCCTCAATCTCTCTGCTACTCCCACTTCCCCTCAACTCCCCACGCTCTCTGCTATTCCCACTTAGCCTCTCCACCCCACTCTCTCTGCCACTACCACTTCCACTCTCCTCCCCTCTCTCTCTGTTACTCTCACTCCAACTCCCCCTCTCCAACCCACTCTCTCTGCTACTTTCCCTCCCAATTCCCCTCTCCTCCACACTCTCTCTGCTTCAGTCCCACCCCTTCGCCTCTCCTCCCCACTCTCTCTTCTGCTCCATCTTTCCCTCGCCTTCCCTCTCTCTCTGCCACTCCCACTTCCCCTCTCCTCCACACGCTCTCTGCTACTCCTACTTTCCCTCTCCTCCCCACTCTCTCTGTTACTCCCCCTTTCTCTCTCCGCCCCACTCTCTCTGCTAGTCCCACATGCCGTCTGCTCCCCGATCTCTCTGCTACTCTCCCTCCCCTTACCCCTCTCCTCCCCATTCTCTCTGCTACTCCCACTTCCCCTCTCCTCCTCACTCTTTCAGCTGCTCAAACTTCCCCTCTCTTCCCCACACTCTGCTGGTCTCCCTCCCACTTCCCGTCTCTTCCCCACTCTGTCTGCAACTCCCTCTTCCCCTCTCCTCCCCACTCTCTCTGCTATCCCACTTCCCCTTTCCTTCCCACTCTCTCTGCTACAGTCCCTCCCCTTCGCCTCTACTCCCCACTCTTTCTGCTACTCCATCTTCCCCTCGTCTTCCCACTCTCTCTGCCTCTCCCACTTCCCCTCTCCTCCCCACTCTCTCTGTTACTCTCACTCCCACTTCCCCTCTCACCCCACTCTCTCTGCTAATCTCCCTCCCAATTCCCCTCTCCTCCACACTCTCTCTGCTACAGTCCCTCCCCTTCGCCTCTCCTCCCCACTCTCTCTACTACTCCATCTTCCCCTCGCCTTCCCACTCTCTCTGCCACGCCCACTTCCCCTCTCCTCCACACTCTCTCTGCTACTCCCAGTTCCCGTCTCCTCCTCACTCTTTCAGCTGCTCAAACTTCCCCTCTCTTCCCCACTCTCTGCTGGTCTCCCTCCCACTTACCGTCTCTTCCACACTCTGTCTGCAACTCCCTCTTCCCCTCTCCTCCCCACTCTCTCTGCTATCCCACGTCCCCTTTCCTTCCCACTCTCTCTGCTACTTTGCCTCCCACTTAACATCTCCACCCCACTCTCTCTGCTACTCCTAGTTCCCAATTCCTCCCCAGAATCTCTGCTACTCACAATTCCACTCTCGTCCGTACTCTTTCTGCTACTCTGCCTCCCACTTCACCACTCCACCCCACTCTCTCAGCTACTCTCCCTCCCAATTCTCCTCTCCTCCACACTCTCTCTGCTACTCTCCCTCCCCTTCGCCTGTCCTCCCCACTCTCTCTATGCTACTCCATCTCCCCCTCTCCTTCCCACTCTCGCTGCTAGTCTGTCTCACACTTCCCCTCTCCTCCCCACTCTTCTGTGAGTCTCACTCCCACTACCCCTCTCCTCCCCACTCTCTGTGCTACTCCCACTTCCACTCTCCTCCCCACTCTCTCTGCTACTCCCAATAGCCCTCTCCTCCCCACTCTCCCTGCTACTCTCCATCCCCTTCCTCCTCACTCTCTCTGCTGCTCCCACTTCGACACTCCACTACTCACACTTCCCCTCTCCTCCCCACTCTTCTGCGAGTCTCACTCCCACTACCCCTCTCCTCCCCACTCTCTCTGCTACTCCCACTTCCACTCTCCTCCCCACTCTCTCTGCTACTCCCAATACCCCTCTCCTCCCCACTCTCTCTACTACTCTCCCTTCCCTTCCTCCTCACTCTCTCTGCTGCTCCCATATCGACACTCCACTACTCCCACTTCCCCTCTACTCCCCACTCTCTCTGCTACTCCAACTTTCACTTTCCTCCCCGCTCTCTCTGCTACTCCCACTTTCCCTCTTCTCCCCACTCACTCTGCTGCTCCCAGTACCTCTCTCCTCCCCACACTCTCTGCTATTCTCCGTCCCCTTCCCCTCTCCTCCGCACTCTCTCTGCTACTCTCTCTTCCCCTCTCCTTCCCACTCTCTCTGCTACCCACATTTCCCCATTACTCCTCACTCTCTCTGCTACTCCCACTTCCCCTCCACTCCCACTCTCTCTGCTACTCCCACTTCCCCTCTCCTCCCAACTCTCTCTGCTATTCCCACTTAGCCTCTCCTCCCCACTCTTTCTGCTACTCCCACTTCCCCTTTCCACCCCGCACTCTCAGCTACTCCCACTTCCCCTCTCCTCCCCACTCTCTCTGCGATTCTCCCTCCCACTTCCCCTCTCCTCCCCAATCTCACTGCTACTCCCAGTGCCCAACTCCTCCCCAGAATCTCTGCTACTCCCAATTCTACTCTCGTCCGTACTCTTTCTGCTACTCTCCCTCCCACTTCCCCACACCACCCCACTCTCTCTGCTACTCTCCCTCCCAATTCCCCACTCCGCCACACTCTCTCTGCTACTCCCACTTTCCCTCTCCTCCCCACTGTCTCTGCTACTCACCCTTTCCCTCTCCGCCCCACTCTCTCTGCTACTCCCACATGCGCTCTGCTCCCCGATCTCACTGCTCCTCTCCCTCCCCTTCCCCTCTCCTCACCACTCTCTCTGCTACTCCCTCTTCCCCTCACCTTCCCACTCTCTCTGCTACACCCACTTCCCCACTACTCCTCACTCTCTCTGCTACTCCCACTTCCCCTCCACTCCCACTCTCTCTGCAACTCCCCCTTCCCCTCTCCTCCCCACTCTCTCTGCTACTCCCACTTCCCCTCTCCTTCCCACTCTCTCTGCTACCCCACTTCCCCACTACTCCTCACTCTCTCTGCTACTCCCACTTCGCCTCCACTCCCACTCTTTCTGCTACCCACACTTCCCCTCTCCTCCCCAATCTCTCTGCTACTCTCCCGCCAATTGGCTCTCCTCTTCACTCTCTCTGCTACTCTCCCTCCCAATTCCCCACTCCTCCCCATTCTTTCTGCTACCCACACTTCCCCTCTCCTCCCCACTTCTCTCCCTCCCAGTATCCCTCTCCTTCCCACCCTCGCTGCTAGTCTGACTCCCACTCCACCTGTCCTCCCCACTCTTCTGCGGGTCTCACTCCCACTACCCCTCTCCTCCCCACTCTCTCTGCTACTCCCACTTCCACTCTCCTCCCCAATCTCTCTGCCACTACGACTTCCACTCTCCTCTCCACTCTCTCTGTTACTCTCCCTCCAACTTCCACTCTCCTCCCCACTCTTTCTGCTACCCACACTTCCCCTCTCCTGTGCAATCTCTCCGCTACTCCCACTACCACTCTGCTACTCTCCCGCAGATTGCCTTTCCTCTTCACTCTCTCTGCTACTCTCCCTCCCACTTCCCCTCACCTCCCCACTTCTCTTCTGCTCTCCCTCCCACTATCCCTCTCCTTCCCACATTGGTTGCTAGTCTCACTCCCACTTCTTCTCTCCTCCCCACTCTTATGCGAGTCTCACTCCCACTACCCTTCTCCTCCCCACTCTCTCTACTACTCCCACTTCCGCTCTCCTCCCCACTCTCTCTGCTACTCCCAATACCCCTCTCCTCCCCATTCTCTCTGCTACTCTCCCTCCCCCTTCCCCTATCCATCCGTCTCTCTCTGCTATTCCCACTTCCACTCTCCTCCCTCCTCTCTCTGCTACTCCCAATACCCCTCTCCTCCCCACTTTCTCTATTACTCTCCCTCCCCCTTCCCCTATTCTTCCCACTCTCTCTGCTAGTCTCACTCCCCGTTCCCCTCTCGTCCCCACTCTCACTGCTACTCCCAGTTCCCCTCTCCTCCTCACTCTTTCTGCTGCTCAAAGGTCCCGTCTCTTCCCCACTCTCTGCTGGTCTCACTCCCACTTCCCGTCTCTTCCCCACTCTGTCTGCAACTCCCTCTTCCCCTCTCCTCCCCACTCACTCTGCAAGCCACTTCCCCTTTCCTTCCCACTCTCTCTGCTACTCCCCCTCCCAATTCCCTCTCCTACTCACTCTCTCTGCTACACACTCTTTGCCTCTCCTCCCCACACTCTATGCTACTCCCACAGCTCCTCTCCTCCACATTCTCTCTGCTACTCCCACTTCCCCTCTCCTCCCCACTCTCTCTGCCATTCCCACTTAGCCTCTCCTCCCTACTCTCTCTCTGCCACTACGACTTCCACTCTCCTCCCCACTCTCTCTGTTACTCTCCCTCCCACTTCCCCTCTCCACCCCACTCTCTCTGCTACTCTCCCTCCCAATTCCCCTCTCTTCCACACTCTCTCTCCTACTCTCCCTCCCCTTCGGCTCTCCTCCTCACTCTCTCTGCTACTCCATCTTCCCCTCGCCTTCCCACTCTCTCTGCCACTCCCACTTCCCCTCTCCTCCCCACTCTCTCTGCTACTCCCACATGCGCTCGGCTCCCCAATCTCTCTGCTACTCTCGCTGACCCTTCCCCTCTCCTCCCCACTCACTCTGCTACTGCCAGTTCCCCTCTCCTCCCCACTCACTCTGCTACTGCCAGTTCCCCTCTCCTCCTCACGCTTTCTGCTGCTCAAACTTCCCCTCTCATCCCCACTCTCTCTGCTACTCCCACATGCGCTCGGCTCCCCAATCTCTCTGCTACTCTCGCTGACCCTTCCCCTCTCCTCCCCACTCACTCTGCGACTGCCAGTTACCCTCTGCTCCTCACTCTCTCTGCTACTCCGACTTCTCATCTCCTTCGCACTCTCTCTGCTACTCCCACTTACCCACTCCTCGACAGTCCCTCTGCTACCATCCCTATCATTCCCCGCTCCTTCCCACTCACTGCTAGTCTCACTCCCACTTCCCCTCTCCTCCCCACTCTCTCTGCTACTCTCCCTCCCCTTCCCTTCTCCTCCCAACTCTCTGTGCTACTCTCCCTCCCACTTCCCCATCCTCCCCACTCTCTCTTCTACTGCCAGTTCCCAACTGCTCCCCAAATTCTCTGCTCCTCCCACTTCCACTCTCCTTCCCGCTCTCTCTGCTACTCACATTTCCCCTCTCCTCCCCACTCTTTCTGCTACACCCACTTCCCCTCTCCTTCGCACTCTCGCTGCTTCTCCAAATTCCCCTCTCCTCCCCACTCTCTCTGCTACTCTCCCGCCCACTTCCCTCTTCTCTTCATTCTCTCTGCTACTCTCCCGCCCACTTCCCTCTTCTCTTCATTCTCTCTGCTACTCTCCCTCCCACTACCCCTCTCCTTCCCACTCTCTGCTAGTCTGACTCCCCCTTTCCCTATCCATCCCACTCCCTCTGCTACTCCCGCTTCCCCTCTCCTTCCCAGTCTCTATGCTACTCCCACTTCCCGTCTACTCCCCACTCTCTCTGCTAATCGCCCACCCTCTTCCCCTCTCCTTCCCACTCTCTCTACTGCTCACATTTACCCTCTCTGCCCCACTATCTCTGCTACTCTCGCTCCCGCTTACCCTTTCCACCCCACTCTATCTGCTACTCCCAATATCCCTTTCCTCCCCACTCTATCTGCTACTCCCAATATCCCTCTCCTCCCCACTCTATCTGCTACTCTCCCTCCCCCACTCCTCCCAACTCTCTCTGCTACTCCCCTTTCCCTCTCCTTCCCACTCTCTCTGCTAGTCTCACTCCCACTTCCCCTCTCCTCCCCACTCTCTCTACTACTCACATATACCCTCTCCACCCCACTCTGTCTGCTACTCCAACTACCTCTCTTCTCATCAATCTATCTGCTGCTCCCACTACCTCTCTCCTCCCCACTCTCATTACTACTCTCCCTCCCACATCCCCCTTCCTCCTCACTCACTCTGCTGCTCCCACTTGCCCTCTCCACTACTCCCACTTCCCCTCTAGTCCACACTCTCTCTGCTTCTCCCACTTCCACTCACCACGCCGCTCTTTCTGCTATTCCCACTTACCCACTCCTCGACAGTCCCCCTGCTACTCTCCCTCCCATTCCAAGCTCCTTCCCACTCACTGCTAGTCTCCCTCCTACTTCCCCTCTCTTCCCCACTCTCTCTGCTATTCTCCCTCCCCTTCCCTTCTCCTCCCAACTCTCTGTGCTACTCTCCCTCCCACTTCGCCTTCCTCCCCACTCTCTCTTCTACACACAGTTCCCAACTCCTCCCCAGACACTCTGCTACTCCCACTTCCACGCTCCTTCCCGCTCCCTCTGCTACTCACACTTCCCCTCAGGACACTCTCTCTGCTACTCCCACTTCCCATCACTTTCGCACTCGCTCTGCTACTCCCAATTCCCCTCTTCCCCCCACTCTCTCGGCGAGTAGCACTCACACTATCCCTCTCCTCCCCACTCTCTCTGCTACTCTCACTTCCACTCTCCTCCTCACTCTCTCTGCTATTCCCCCTTCCCCTCTCCTACCCACTCTCTCTGCTAGTCTCACTCCCACTTCCCCTCTCCTCCCCACTCTATCTACTAATCACATTTACCCTCTCCTCCCCACTCTCCCTGCTACTCTCCCTCCCGCTTCCCCTCTCCTCCCCACTCTATCTGCTGCTCCCACTACCCCTCTCCTCCCCACTCTCATTACAACTCTCCCTCCCACATCCCCCTTCCTCCTCACTCGCTCTGCTGCTCCCACTTCCCCTCTGCACTACTCCCACTTCCCCTCTACTCCCCACTCTCTCTGCTACTCCCACTTCCACTCACCACACCGCTCTTTCTGCTACTCCCACTTTTCCTCTCCTCCTCACTCTCTCTGCTACTCCCACTGCTCATCTCCTTCCCACTCTCTCTGCTAGTCTGACTCCCCTTTCCCTATCCATCCCACTCCCTCTGCTACTCCCGCTTCCCCTCTCCTTCCCACTCTCTAAGCTACTCCCACTTCCCGTCTACTCTCCACTCTCTCTGCTACTCGCCCACTCTCTTCCCCTCTCCTTCCCACTCTCTCTACTGCTTACATTTACCCTCTCTGCCCCACTATCTCTGCTACTCTCCCTCCCGCTTACCCTTTCCACCCCACTCTATCTGCTACTCCCAATTCCCCTCTCCTCCCCACTCTATCTGCTACTCTCCCTCCCCCTTCCCCACTCCTCCCAACTCTCTCTGCTACTCCCCTTTCCCTCTCCTTCCCACTCTCTCTGTTAGTCTCACTCCCACTTCCCCTCTCCTCCCCACTTTCTCTACTACTCACATATACCCTCTCCTCCCCACTCTGTCTGCTACTCCAACTACCTCTCTTCTCCCCAATCTATCTGCTGCTCCCACTACCTCTCTCCTCCCCACTCTCATTGCTACTCTCCCTCCCACATCCCCCTTCCTCCTCACTCACTCTGCTGCTCCCACTTGCCCTCTCCACTACTCCCACTTCCCCTCTAGGCCACACGCTCTCTGCTACTCCCACTTCCACTCACCACGCCGCTCTTTCTGCTACTCCCACTTCTCATCTACTACGCACTCTCTCTGCTACTCCCACTTACCCACTCCTCGACAGTCCCTCTGCTACTCTCCCTCCCATTCCAAGCTCCTTCCCACTCACTGCTAGTCTCCCTCCTACTTCCCCTCTCCTCCCCACTCTCTCTGCTATTCTCCCTCCCCTTCCCTTCTCCTCCCAACTCTCTGTGCTACTCTCCCTCCCACTTCGCCTTCCTCACCACTCTCTCTTCTACACACAGTTCCCAACTCCTCCCCAGACACTCTGCTACTCCCACTTCCACGCTCCTTCCCGCTCCCTCTGCTACTCACACTTCCCCTCAGGACACTCTCTCTGCTACTCCCACTTCCCATCACTTTCGCACTCGCTCTGCTATTCCCAATTCCCCTCTTCTCCCCACTCTCTCGGCGAGTAGCACTCACACTATCCCTCTCCTCCCCACTCTCTCTGCTACTCCCACTTCCACTCTCCTCCTCACTCTCTCTGCTATTCCCCGTTCCCCTCTCCTACCCACTCTCTCTGCTAGTCTCACTCCCACTTCCCCTCTCCTCCCCACTCTATCTACTATTCACATTTACCCTCTCCTCCCCACTCTCCCTGCTACTCTCCCTCCCGCTTCCCCTCTCCTCCACACTCTATCTGCTGCTCCCACTACCCCTCTCCTCCCCACTCTCATTACAACTCTCCCTCCCACATCCCCCTTCCTCCTCACTCGCTCTGCTGCTCCCACTTCCCCTCTGCACTACTCCCACTTCCCCTCTATTCCCCACTCTCTCTGCTACTCCCACTTCCACTCACCACACCGCTCTTTCTGCTACTCCCACTTTTCCTCTCCTCCTCACTCTCTCTGCTACTCCCACTGCTCATCTCCTTCCCACTCTCTCTGCTAGTCTGACTCCCCTTTCCCTATCCATCCCACTCCCTCTGCTACTCCCGCTTCCCCTCTCCTTCCCACTCTCTATGCTACTCCCACTTCCCGTCTACTCTCCACTCTCTCTGCTACTCGCCCACTCTCTTCCCCTCTCCTTCCCACTCTCTCTACTGCTTACATTTACCCTCTCTGCCCCACTATCTCTGCTACTCTCCCTCCCGCTTACCCTTTCCACCCCACTCTATCTGCTACTCCCAATTCCCCTCTCCTCCCCACTCTATCTGCTACTCTCCCTCCCCCTTCCCCACTCCTCCCAACTCTCTCTGCTACTCTCCTTTCCCTCTCCTTCCCACTCACTCTGCTAGTCTCACTCCCACTTCACCTCTCCTCCCCACTTTCTCTACTACTCACATATATCCTCTCCTCCCCACTCTGTCTGCTACTCCAACTAGCTCTCTTCTCCCCACTCTATCTGCTACTCCCACTACCTCTCTCCTCCCCACTCTCATTTCTACTCTCCCTCCCACATCCCCCTTCCTCCTCACTCACTCTGCTGCTCCCACTTGCCCTCTCCACTACTCCCACTTCCCCTCTAGGCCACACGCTCTCTGCTACTCCCACTTCCACTCACCACGCCGCTCTTTCTGCTACTCCCACTTTTCCTCTCCTCCTCACTCTCTCTGCTACTCCCACTTCTCATCTACTACGCACTCTCTCTGCTACTCCCACTTACCCACTCCTCGACAGTCCCTCTGCTACTCTCCCTCCCATTCCACGCTCCTTCCCACTCACCGCTAGTCTCCCTCCGACTTCCCCTCTCCTCCCCACTCTCTCTGCTATTCTCCCTCCCCTTCCCTTCTCCTCCCAACTCTCTGTGCTACTCTCCCTCCCACTTCCCCTTCCTCCCCACTCTCTCTTCTACACACAGTTCCCAACTCCTCCCCAGACACTCTGCTACTCCCACTTCCACGCTCCTTCCCGCTCCCTCTGCTACTCACACTTCCCCTCAGGACACTCTCTCTGCTACCCCCACTTCCCATCACTTTCGCACTCACTCTGCTACTCCCAATTCCCCTCTTCTCCCCACTCTCTCGGCGAGTAGCACTCCCACTATCCCTCTCCTCCCCACTCTCTCTGCTACTCCCACTTCCACTCTCCTCCTCACTCTCTCTGCTACTCCCCCTTCACCTCTCCTACCCACTCTCTCTGCTAGTCTCACTCCCACTTCCCCTCTCCTCACCACTCTATCTACTATTCACATTTACCCTCTCCTCCCCACTCTCCCTGCTACTCTCCCTCCCGCTTCCCCTCTCCTCCCCACTCTATCTGCTGCTCCCACTACCCCTCTCCTCCCCACTCTCATTACAACTCTCCCTCCCACATCCCCCTTCCTCCTCACTCGCTCTGCTGCTCCCACTTCCCCTCTGCACTACTCCCACTTCCCCTCTACTCCCCACTCTCTCTGCTACTCCCACTTCCACTCACCACACCGCTCTTTCTGCTACTCCCACTTTTCCTCTCCTCTTCACTCTCTCTGCTACTCCCACTTCTCATCTCCTTCGCACTCTCTCTGCTACTCACCCTCCCCTTCCCCTCCCCTCACCTCTCTCTCTGCTACTCACACTTCTCCTCTCCTCCCCAACTCTCTGCTGCCCCTGCTACTCCCACTTCGCCACTCCTCCCCCTCCCTGCTACTCTCCCTCCCCCTCCTTCCCACTATCTCTACTACTCCCACCCGCTTTCCCTCTCCCCCTCACTCTCTCTGCTGCTCCCACTTCCCCTCTGCTCCTCACTTTCTCTGCTACTCCCACTTCCACTCTCCTCCCCACTCTATCTACTACTCACATTTACCCTCTCATCCCCACTCTCCCTGCTACTGTCCCTTCCGCTTCCCCTCTCCTCCCCACTCTCATTACTACGCTCCCTCCCACTTCCCCCTTCCCCCTCACTCTCTCTGCTGCTCCCACTTCACCTCTCCACTACTCCCACTTCCCGTCTAGTCCACACTCTCTCTGCTACTCCCACTTCCACTCAACACCCCGCTCTTTCTGCTACTCCCACTTTTCATCTCCTCCCCACTCTCTCTGCTACTCTCCCTCCCATTTCCCTCTCCACCTCACTCTCTCTGCTACTCCTTCTTCCCCTCTACTTCCCAGTCTCTCTGCTACTCTCCCTCCCGTTCCCCTCCCCTTCCCACTGTCTCTGCTAGTCTCACTCCCACTTCTCCTCTCCTCCCCAGTCTCTCTAATACTCACATCTACCCTCTCCTCCCCACTCTCCCTGCTACTCTCCATGCCGCTCCCCACTCTTTCTTCTGCTCCCACATCCCCTCTCCTCCTCATTCTCACCGCTAGTCTCACTCCCACTTCCCCTCTCCTTCCCGCTCTCTCTGCTACTCTCCCTCGCACTTCCCTTCTCCTCCCCAATCTCTCTACTACTCCCACTTCCCCTCGCCTTCCGACTCTCTCTGCTAGTCCCACTTCCACTTCTCCTTTCCTCCCCAGTCTCTCTGCTACTCCCACTTCTCTTCTCCTTCCCACACTCTCTGCTTCTCACCCTCCCCTACCCTGCTCCTTCCCACTCTCTCTGCTACTCCCACTTCGCCACTCCTCCCCCCCTGCTACTCTCCCTCCCCTCCTTCCCACTCACTCTACTACTCCCACCCGCTTTCCCTCTCCCCCTCACTCTCTCTGCATCTCCCACTTCCCCTCTGCTCCTCACTTTCTCTCCCACCCCCACTTCCCCTCTCCTCCCACTCTCTCTGCTACACCCACTTCACCTCTCCTCCTCAATCTCTCTGCCACTTACCCACTCATCGACAGTCCCTCTGCCACTCTTCCTCCCATTCTCCGCTCCTTCCCACTCTCTGCTAGTCTCCATCCCACTTCTCCTCTCCTCCACACTCTCTCTGCTACTCTCCCTCGCCTTCACTTCTCCTCCCAACTCCTTCTGCTACTCTACCTCCCACTTTCCCTCTCCTACCCACTTCTCTGCTGCTCTCCCTCCCACTCCCCCTCTCTTTCCCACTCTCTCTGCTAATCTGACTCACACTTCCCCACTTCTCCCCACTCTCTCTGCGAGTCTCACTCCCACTTCCCCTCTACTCCCCACTCTATCTGCTACTCCCACTTCCACTCTCCTCCCCGCCTTCTCGGCGACTCACACTTTCCCTCTGCTCCTCACTGTCTCTTCTACTCCCACTTCCAATCTCTTTCGCACTCTCTCTGCTACTCCCACTACCCCACTTCTCTCCACTCTCTCTGCTACTCCCAATACCCCTCTCCTCCCCACTCTATCTGCTACTCTCCCTCACCCTTCCCCTCTCCTCCCAACTCTCTCTGCTACTCCCCTTCCCCTCTCCTTCCCACTCTCTCTGCTAGTCTCACTCCCACTTCCCCTCTCATCCCCACTCTCTCTACTAGTCACATTTACCCTCTCCTCCCCACTCTCCCTGCTACTCTCCCTCCCGCTTCCGCTCTCCTCCCCACTCTATCTGCTACTCCCACTGCCCCTCACATCCCCACTCTCATTACGACTCTTCCTCCCACTTCCCCCTTCCTCCTCACTCTCTCTGCTGCTCCCACTTTCCCTCTCCACTACTCCCACTTCCCGTCTCGTCCACACTCTCTCTGCTACTCCCACTTCCACTCACCACCCTGCTCTTTCTGCTACTCCCACTTTTCCTCTCCTCCTCACTCTGTCTGCGACTCCCACTTCCCCTCTTCTCCCTACTCTCTCTGCTACTCTCCCTCCCATTCTCCTCTCCACCTCGCTCTCTCTGCTACTCCCTCTTCCCCTCTACACCCCAGTCTCTCTGCTACTCCCACTTCTCTTCTCCATCCCACTCTCTCTGTTTCTCTCCCTCCCCTACTCTGCTCCTTCCCAATCTCCCTGCTAGTCTCCCTACCACTTCCCCTCTCCTCCCCACACTCTCTGCTGCTCTCCCTCCCCTCCCCCCCCAACTCTCTCTGCTACTCTTCCTCCCACTTTCCCTCTCCTCCCCACTCTCTCTGCTACACTCCCTCCCACTTCCCCTCTCCGCTCCACGCTCTCTGCTACGCCCACGTCCCTTCTTCTCCCCACTCTCTCTACTACTCCCAATACGCCCCTCCTCCCCACTCTCTCTGCTACTCTCCCTCCCCTTCCCCTCTCCTCCCCTCTCTCTCTGCTCCTACCACTTCCCTTCTTCTCCCCACTCTATCTGCTACTCCCACTACCCCTCTCCTCTCCACTCTCATTCCTACTCTCCCTCCCACTTCCCCCTTCCTCATCACTCTCTGTGCCGCTCCCACATGCCCTCTCCACTACTCCCACTTCCCGTCTAGTCCACACTCTCTCTGCTACTCCCACTTCCACTCACCACCCCGCTCTTTCTGCTACTCCCACTTTTCCTCTCCTCCTCACTCTCTCTGCTACTCCCACTTACACTCTTCTCCCTACTCTCTCTGCAACTCCCTCTTCCCCTCTACTCCCCAGTCTCTCTGCTACTCTCCCTCCCCTTCCCTTCCCCTTCCCACTGCCTCTCACTCCCACTTCCCCTCTCCTCCCCAGTCTCACTATTACTGCTCTATGCCTCCTCCTCCCCACTCTCCCTGCTACTCCCACATAACCTCTTCTTCCCACTCTTTCTGCTGTTCCCACATTCCCTCTCCTCCTCAATCTCACCGCTAGTCTCACTCCCACTTCCCCTCTCCTTCCCGCTCTCTCTGCTATTCCCTCTTCCCCTCTCCTTCCCACTCTGTCTACTACTTCCACATCCCCACTACACCTCACTCTCTCTGCTAATCCAACTTCCCCAATCCTCCCCCCTCTCTCTGCTACTCACACTTCCCCTCTACTCCCCAACTCTGTGCTGCTCACTGCTACTCCCACGTCACCACTCCTCCACACTCTCACGGCTACTCTCCCTCCCCCTCCTCTTCCCACTCTCTCTACTACTTCCCCTCCCGCTTTACATCTTCCACTCACTCTCTCTGCTACTCCCATTTCCCCTGTCCTCCTCACTCTCTCTGCTACTCCCACTACCCAGTCTCTCTAATACTCACATGTACCCTCTCCTCCCCACTCTCCATGCTACGGTCCATGCTTCCCCTCTCACTCTCACTGCTACTCCCACTACCCCTCTCCTCCTCATTCTCTCCGCTAATCTCACTCCCATTTCCCCTCTCCTTCCCGCTCTCTCTGCTACTCTCCCTCCCACTTCCCTTCTCCTCCAGAGTCTCCCTACTACTCCCACTGCCCCTCGCCTTCGGACTCTCTCTGCTAGTCTCCCTCCCACTACATCTCTTCTCCCCACTCTCTCTGCTGCTCTCCCTCCCCTTCCCTTCTCCTCCCAACTCTCTCTGCTACACTCCCTCCCACTTCCCCTCTCCGCCCCACTCTCTCTGCTACTCACACTTCCCTTCTTCTCCCCACTCTCTCTGCTACTCCCACTACGCCCCACCTCCCCAGTCTCTCTGCTACTCCCACTTCTCTTCTCCATCCCACTCTCTCTGTTTCTCTCCCTCACCTACTCTGCTCCTTCCCACTCTCCCTGCTAGTCTCCCTCCCACTTCCCCTCTCCAACCCACTCTCTCTGCTGCTCCCACTTCGCCTCTGCTCCTCACTTCCTCTGCTACTCCCACTTGCCCTCTCCTCCCCACTCTCACTTCGACTCCCACTTCCCCTCTCCTCCCCACTCTCACTGTTACTCACACTTCCCCTCTCCTCCCCACTCTCTCTGCCGCTCTCCCTCCCACTTCCCTCACTTCCTCATTCTCTCTGCTACTCCCACTGCGCCACTCCTCCCCACTCTCTCTGCTACACACACCCCCACGTTCCCTCTCCTCTTCACTCTCTCTGATAGTCCCACGATCCCTCTCCTTCTCACTCTCTCTGCTACTCCCACTTCCCCTCACCTACTCACTCTATTTGCAACTCCCACTTCCCCTCTCCGCCCTACCCTCACTGCTACTCCGACTTCCCCACTCTCTCTGCTATTCATACTCCCACTTTCGCTCTCCTCTTCACTCTCTCTGCTACTCCCACTCCCCCTCTCCTCCCCACTCTCTCTGCTACTCTCCCACTTTCCCTCTCCTCCTCATTCTCTCTGCTACTCCCACTTCCCGACTCCTCCCCACTCTCTCTGCTACTCCCAATACCCCCTCTTCTCCACTCTCTCTGCTACTCTCCCTCCTCTTCCCCTCTCCACCCCACTCTCTCTGCCATTCCCTCTTCCCCACTCCTTCTCACTCTCTCTGCTACACCCACTTCCCCTCTCCTCCCCACTCTCTCTCCTACTCTCACTCCTACTTCCCCACTCCTTCTCACTCTCACTGCTACTCCCACATCCCCTCTCCTCCCCACTCTCGCTGCTACTCCCACTTTCTCTCTCCTTCCCACTCTCTCTTCTACTCTCACTCCCACTTTCCCTCTCCTCCTCACTCTCTCTGCTACTCCCACTCTCCGACTCCTCCCCACTCTCTCTGCTACTCACACCTCGCATCTCCTCCCCAACTCTCTGCTGCTCCCTGCCACTCCCACTTCACAACCCCTCCACACACTCCCTCATACTCTCGCTCCCCCTCCCCTTCCCTCTCTCTCTACTACTCCCCCTCCCGCATTCCAACACCCCCTCACTCTCTCTGCTACTCCCACTTCCCCTGTGCTCCTCACTCTCTCTGCTACTCCCACTTCCCCTCTCCTCCCCACTCTTTTTGCTACTCTCACTCGCACTTTCCCTCTCCTCCTCACTCTCTCTGCTACTCCCACTTCCCGACTCCTCCCCACTCTCTCTGCTACTCCCAATACCCCCTCCTCCCCACTCTTTCTGCTATTCTCCCTCCCCTTCCCCTATCCACCCCACTCTCTCTGCTATTCCCTCTTCCCATCGCCTTCCGACTCTCTCTGCTAGTCTCACTCCCACTTCTCTTCTCCTCCCCAGTCTCTCTGCTACTCCCACTTCTCTTCTCCTTCCAACTCTCTCTGCTTCTCCCCCTCCCCTACCCTGCTCCTTCCCACACTCCCTGCTAGACTACCTCCCACTTCCCTTCTCCTCGCCACTCTCTTTGCTGCTCCCACTTCGCCTCTGCTCCTCACTTTCTCTGCTACTCCCACTTCCCCTCTGCTCCCCAAACTCTCTGCCGCTCTCCCTCCCACATCCCTCTCTTCCTCATTCTCTCTGCTACTCCCACTGCGCCACTCCTCACCACTCTCTCTGCTACTCACACTCCCACGTTCCCTCTCCTATTCACTCTCTGCTACTCCCACTACCCCTCTCCTCCCCACTCTCACTGCGACTCCCACTCCCCCAGTCCTCCCCACTCTCTCTGCTACTCCCACTTCCACATTCACTCTCCTCCTCACTCTCTCTGCTACTCTCACTCCCACTTTCACTCTCCTCCTCACTCTCTCTGCTACTCCCAATTTCCGACTACTCCCCTCTCTCTCTGCTACTCCCAATACCCCCTCCTCCCCACTCCATCTGCTATTCCCTCTTCCCCCTCCTCCCCACTCTAACTGCTACTCTCCCTCCTCTTCCCCTCTCCTCCCCACTCTCACTGCTACTCACACTTCACCACTCCTACCCACTCTCAATGCTACTCTCCCTCCCACTTCCCTTCTCATCCCCAATCTCTCTACCACTCCCACTTCCCCTCGCCTCCCTACCTTCTCTGCTACTCCAACTTACCCTCTCCTCCCCACTCTCTCTGCTACTCCCACTTCCCCTCTCCTCACCAACTCTCTGCTGCCCCCTGCTACTCCAGCTTCCCCTCTCCACCCCACTCTCTCTGCTACTCCCGTTTCCCCTCCCAGCCCCCACGCTCACTGCTACTCGCACTTTCCCAATCTTCCGCACACTCTCTGCTACTCTCCCTCCCATCTTTCCTCTCCTCTTCACTCCCTCTGCTACTCCCACTTCCCCTCGCCACTCTATTTGCAACTCCCACTTCCACTCTCCTCCCCACTCTCTCTGCTACTCTCACTCCAACTTTCCGTCTCCTCCTCACTCTCTCTGCTGGTCCCACTGCCACTTCCCCTCGCCTCCCCAACTCTCATCTGCCCCCTGCTACATCCACTTCTCCACTCCTCCCCACTCTCTCTGCTACTACTACATCCCCTCTCCTCCCCACTCTCACTGCTACTCCCTCTCCACCTCTACTCCCCAATCTCACTGCTACTCCCACTTCGCTCTCCTCCCCACTCTCTCTGCTACTCTCCCTCCCACTTCCCTCTTTTCTTCATTCTCTCTGCTACTCCCTCTGCCCCACTCCTCCCGACTCTCTCTGCTACTCACACTCCAACTTCCCCTCTCCTCCCCATTCTATTTGCAACTCCCACTTCCCCTCTCCCCCCGCTCTCTCTGCTACTCCCACTTCCGCTCTCCTCCCCACTCTCACTGCTACTCACACATCACCACTCCTCCCCACTCTCTCTCTGCTACTCTCCCACTCCTTCCCCACTTCTTCCCACTCTCTCTGCTAGTTTCCGCCCACTTCCCCTTTCTCCTCCCCACTCTCTCTGCTACTCTCCCTCCCCTTCCCTTCTCCTCCCAACTCTCTCTGTTACTCTCCCTCCCACTTTCCCTCTCCTCCGCACTCTCTCTGCTACTCTCCCTCCCAGTTCCCCTCTCCGCCCCACTCAGTCTGCTACTCCCAGTTCCGAACTCCACCCCAGACTCTCTGCAACTCCCATTTTCCCTCTCCTCCTCAATCTCTCTGCTACTACCACATCCCCACTCCTCCCCACTCTCTCTGCTACACCCACTCCCACTTTCCCTCTCCTCTTCACTCTGTCTGCTACTCCCACTTCCGCTCGACACTCTATTTGCAGCTCCAACTTCCCCTCTCCTCCGCACTCTATTTGCAACTCCCACTTCCCCTCTTCCCCCCCCCCTCTCTCTGCTACTCCCAATGCGCCCTTCCCCCCACTCTCTCTGCTACTCTCTCTCCCACTTTCCTTCTCCCCACTGTCTCTGCTACTCCCAATACCCCCCTCCCTCCCTCTCTCTCAGCTACTCCCAATACCCCCTCCTCCTCACTCTCTCTGCTTCTCTCCCTCCAGCTTCCCCTCTGCTCCCCTCTCTCTCTGCTATTCCCTCTTCCCCACTCCTCCCCACTCTCTCTGCTACACACACTCCCACTTTCCCTCTCCTCTTCACTCTCTCTGACTACTCTCGCTTTCCCTCTCCTCCCCACTCTCTCTGCTACACACACTTTCCCTCTCCACCCCACTCTCACTGCTACTCCCTCTTCCCCTCTCCTTCCCACGCTCTCTGCTACTCCCACATCTACTCGCCTCCCCACTCTCTCTGCTATTCCCACATCTATTCTCCTCACTCTCTCTGCTGCTCCCACTTCCCCTCTCCTCCCCACTCTATTTGCAACTCCCACTTCCCATCTCCTCCCCTCTCTGATCCTCTCACTTACCGACTCCTCCCCACTCTCTCTGCTACTCCCACTACCTCCTCCTCCCCACTCTCTCTGCTACTCTCTCTCCCACTTCCACTCTGCTCCCCACTCTCTCGGCTGCTCCCTCTTCCCCTCTCCTCCCCAACTCTCTCTGCTACTCTTCCTCCCCTTCCCTTCTCCTCCCAACTCTCTCCGCTACTCTCCCTCCACTTCTCCTCTTCTCCCCACTGTCTCTGCTACTCCCAATACCCCCCCTCCTCCCCACTCTCTCTGCTACTTTCCCACCCCCTTCCCCTCTTCTCCCCACTCTCTCTGCTACTCCCTCTTCCCCTCTCCTTCCCACTCTCTCTGCTACTCCTTCACCCTCAGTACTCCTCACTCTCTCTGCTACTCCCACTCCCACTTTCCCTCTCCTCTTCACTCTCTCTGATACTCTCACTTCCCCTCTCCTCCCCACTCTCTCTGCAACTCACACTTCCCCTCTCTTCCCCAACTGTCTGCAGCCTCCTGCTACTCCCACTTCGCCTCTCCTCCTCACTCTCCCTGCTACTCTCCCTCCCCCTCTTCTTCCCACTCTCTCAATTACTCCCCCTCCCGCTTCCCCTCTCCCCTTCACTCTCCCTGCTACCCCCACTTCCACTCTGCTCCTCAAACACTCTGCTACTGCCACATCCCCTCTCTTCCCAATCTCTCTGCTACACCCACTTCCCCTCTCCTCCCCACTCTCACTGCTACTCCCACTTCCCCTCACCTCCCCACTCTCTCTGCTGCTCTCCCTTCCACTTCCCTCTCTTCCTCATTCTCTCTGCTACTCCCACTGCCCCACTCCTCCCACGGTCTCTCTACTCACACTCCGTCTTTCCCTCTCTTCTTCACTCTATCTCCACTACTCACACTTCCCCTTTCAGCGCCTATCTATTTGCAAATGGCACTTCCCCTCTCCCTCCTCCCCACTCTATTTGCAACTCCCATTTCCCCTCTCCCCCCTCTCTGCTACTCCCACTTCCCAACTTCTCCCCACTCTCTCTGCTACTCCCCCTCCCCTCCCCCTCTCCTCTCCCCTCTCTGCTACTCCCTCTTCCCTTTTCCTTCCCACTCTCTCTGCTACACCCACATCCCCACTACGCCTCACTCTCTCTGGTACTCCCCCTTGCCCTCTCCTCCCCACTCTCTCTGTTACTCACACTTCCACTCTCCTCCTCAACTCTCTGCTGCTCCCTGTTACTCCCACGATACCACTCCTCACCACTCTCCCTGCAACTCCCCCTCCCCCTCTACTTCCCACTCTCTCTTCTACTCCTCCTCCCGCTTTCCCTCTCCTCCTCACTCTCTCTGCTACTTCTACTTCCCCTCTGCTCCTCACTCTCTCTGCTGCTCCTACTGCCCCTCTCCTCACACTCTCTCTGCTACTCCCACTTCTCCTCTCATCCCCACTCTCTCCGCTACTCTCCCTCCCACTTCCTTTTCTTCCTCATTCTCTCTGCTACTCCCACTGCCTCACTCCTCCCCACTCTCTCCGCTACTCACACTCCCACTTTCCCTCTCCTCTTCACTATTTCTGCTACTCCCACTATCCCCTCACCTCGCCACACTATTTGCAACTCCCACTTCCCCTCTCCTCCCCAGTCTCTCTGTTATTCTCACTCCCACTTTCCCTCTCCTCCCCACTCTACTTGCAACTCCCACTTCCCATCTCCCCCCTCTCTGCTACTCCCACTTCTCGACTAATCCCCACTCTCTCTGCTACTTCCAATACCCCATTCCTCTCCACCCTCTCTGTTCTCTCACTCCCCTTACCCTCTCCTCCCCACTCTCTCTGCGACTACCTCTTCCCTTTTCCTTCCGGCTCTCTCTGCTGCTCCCACATCCCCTCTCCTGCCAATCTCTCTGCTACACCTACTTCCCCTCTCCTCCCCACTCTCTCTCTGCTCTCCCTCCCACTTCCCTCTCTTCCCCGTTCCCTCTGCTACTCCCACTGCCCCACTCCTCCCACTATCTCTGCTGCTCACACTCCCACTTTCCCTCTCCTCTTCACTCTCTCTGCTATTCCCACTTCCCCTCTCCGCCCCACTATATTTGCAACTGCCACTTCCCCTCTCCCCCCCACGCTCTCTGCTACTTCCACTTCCCATATCCTCCCCCTCTCACTTCTACACCCACTTCCCCAATCCTCCCCACACTCTCTGCTGCTCACGCTCTCTGCTGCTCACACTCAGACTTTCCCTCTCTTCTTCACTCTCTATGTAACTCCCACTTCCCCTCGCCACTCTATTTGCAACTCCAACTTCCCCTCTCCTCCCCACTCTATTTGCAACTCCCACTTCCCCTCGCCCCCCCTCTCTGCTACTCCCACGGCTCGACTGCTCCCCACTCTCTCAGCTACTCCCAATACCCCCCTCCTCCCCACTCTCTCTGCTACTCTCACGCCCCCTTCCCCGCTCCTCCCCACAGTCTCTGCTGCTCCCTCTTCCTTTTTCCTTCCCTCTCTCTCTGCTACTCCCCCTTTCCCTCTCATCCCCACTCCCTCCGCTACTCACACTTCCACTCTCCTTACCAACTCTCTGCTGCTCCCTGTTACACCCACTTCCCCACTCCTCCCCACTCTCCCTGCAACTCTCCCACCACCTGTCTTTCCCACACTCTCTACTACTCCCCCTCCCGCTTTCCCTCTCCCCTCACTCTCTTTGCTACTCCCACTTCGCCTATCTTCCCACTCGCTCTGCTACTCCCACTTCCCCTCTCCTGCCCACTCTCACTGCAACTCCCACTTCCCCCCTCCTCCCCACTCTATTTGCAACTCCAACTTCCTCCTCTCCCCTCTCTGCTACTCCCACTTCCCGACTCCTCCCAATTCTCTCTGCTACTCCCAATAAGCCACTCCTCCCCACTCTCTCTGCTACTCTCCCTCCCCCTTCCCCTCTCCTCGCCACTCTCTCTGCTACTCACTCTTCCCTTTTCCTTCCTACTCTCTCTGCTTCTCCCACACCCCTCTCCTCCCACTCCCTATGCGACACCCACTCCCCCTCTCCTCCCCACTCTCACAGCTACTCCCACTTCCCCTCTCTTCCCCAACTCTCTGCAGCCTCCTGCTACTCCCACTTCGCCTCTCCTCCTCACTCTCCCTGCTACTCTTCCCCTTCCCCTCTTCTCCCCACTGTCTCTGCTACACCCAATACCCCCTCCTCCCCACTCTCTCTGCTACTCGCTCTTCCCCTTCCTACTCTCTCTGCTACTCCTCCATCCTCACTCCTCCCCACTCTCTCTGCTACTCTCCCTCCCCCTTCCACTCTCCTCGCAACTCTCTCTGCTACTCACTCTTCCCTTTTCCTTCCTACTCTCTCTGCTTCTCCCACATCCCCTCTCCTCCCACTCCCTCTGCGACACCCACTCCCCCTCTCCTCCCCACTCTCACAGCTACTCCCACTTCCCCTCTCTTACCCAACTCTCTGCAGCCTCCTGCTACTCCCACTTCAACTCTCCTCCTCACTCTCCCTGCTACTCTCCCCCCCTTCCCCTCTTCTCCCCACTGTCTCTGCTACTCCCAATACCCCCCTCCTCCCCACTCTCTCTGCTACTCTCCCACCCCCTTCCCCTCTTCTCCCCACTCTCTCTGCTACTCCCTCTTCCCCTTCCCACTCTCTCTGCTACTCCTCCATCCTCAGTACTCCTCACTCTCTCTGCTACTCCCACTCCCACTTTCCCTCTCCTCTTCACTCTCTCTGATACTCTCACTTCCCCTCTCCTCCCCACTCTCTCTGCTACTCACACTTCCCCTCTCTTCCCCAACTCTCTGTAGCATCCTGCTACTCCCACTTCGCCTCTCCTCCTCACTCTCCCTGCTACTCTCCCTCCCCCTCTCCTTCCCACTCTCTCTATTACTCCCCCTCCCGCTTCCCCTCACCCCTTCCCTCTCCCTGCTACCCCCACTTCCACTCTGCTCCTCACACACTCTGCTACGCAACATCCCCTCTCTTCCCACTCTCTCTGCTACACCCACTTCCCCTCTCCTCCCCAGTCTTACTGCTACTCCCACTTCCTCTCACCTCCCCGCTCTCTCTGCTGCTCTCTCTTCCACTTCCGTCTCTTCCTCTGTCTCTCTGCTACTCCCACTGCCCCACTCCTCCCCACTGTCTCTTCTACTCACACTCCGTCTTTCCCTCTCTTCTTCACTCTCTCTCCACTACTCCCACTTCCCCTCTCAGCGCCAATCTATTTGCAAATGGCACTTCCCCTCTCCCTCCTCCCCACTTTATTTGCAACTCCCATTTCCCCTCTCCCCCCTCTCTGCTACGCCCACTTCCCGACTTCTCCCCACTCTCTCTGCTACTCTCCCTCCCCTTCCCCTCTCCTCTCCCCTCTCTGCTACTCCCTCTTCCCTTTTCCTTCCCACTCTCTAAGCTACTCCCACATCCCCACTACGCCTCACTCTCTCTGGTACTCCCCCTTGCCCTCTCCTCCCCACTCTCTCTGTTACTCACACTTCCACTCACCTACTCAACTTTCTGCTGCTCCCTGTTACTCCCACGATACCACTCCTCACCACTCTCCCTGCAACTCCCCCTCTACTTCCCACTCTCTCTTCTACTCCTCCTCCCGCTTTCCCTCTCCTCCTCACTCTCTCTGCTCCTTCTACTTCCCCTCTGCTCCTCACTCTCTCTGCTGCTCCTACTGCCCCTCTCCTCCCATTCTCTCTGCTACACCGACTTCTCCTCTCATCCCCACTCTCTCCGCTACTCTCCCTCCCACTTCCTTTTCTTCCTCATTCTCTCTGCTACTCCCACTGCCTCACTCCTCCCCACTCTCTCCGCTACTCACACTCCCACTTTCCCTCTCCTCTTCACTATTTCTGCTACTCCCACTATCCCCTCACCTCGCCACACTATTTGCTACTCCCACTTCCCCTCTCCTCCCCAGTCTCTCTGTTATTCTCACTCCCACTTTCCCTCTCCTCCCCACTCTACTTGCAACTCCCACTTCCCATCTCCCCCCTCTCTGCTACTCCCACTTCTCGACTAATCCCCACTCTCTCTGCTACTTCCAATACCCCATTCCTCTCCACCCTCTCTGTTCTCTCCCTCCCCTTACCCTCTCCTCCCCACTCTCTCTGCGACTGCCTCTTCCCTTTTCCTTCCGGCTCTCTCTGCTGCTCCCACATCCCCTCTCCTGCCAATCTCTCTGCTACACCTACTTCCCCTCTCCTCCCCACTCTCTCTCTGCTCTCCCTCCCACTTCCCTCTCTTCCCCGTTCCCTCTGCTACTCCCACTGCCCCACTCCTCCCACTATCTCTGCTGCTCACACTCCCACTTTCCCTCTCCTCTTCACTCTCTCTGCTACTCCCACTTCCCCTCTCCGCCCCACTCTATTTGCAACTGCCACTTCCCCTCTCCACCCACATTCTCTGCTACTTCCACTTCTCATATCCTCCCCCTCTCACTTCTACACCCACTTCCCCAATCCTCCCCACACTCTCTGCTGCTCACGCTCTCTGCTGCTCACACTCACACTTTCCCTCTCCTCTTCACTCTCTATGTAACTCCCACTTCCCCTCGCCACTCTATTTGCAACTCCAACATCCCCTCTCCTCCCCACTCTATTTGCAACTCCCACTTCCCCTCGCCCCACCTCTCTGCTACTCCCACGGCCCGACTACTCCCCACTCTCTCAGCTACTCCCAATACCCCCCTCCTCCCCACTCTCTCTGCTACTCACCCTCCCCCTTCCCCGCTCCTCCCCACAGTCTCTGCTGCTCCCTCTTCCTTTTTCCTTCCCTCTCTCTCTGCTACTCCCCCTTCCCCTCTCCTCCCCACTCCCTCCGCTACTCACACTTCCACTCTCCTTACCAACTCTCTGCTGCTCCCTGTTACACCCACTTCCCCACTCCTCCCCAATCTCCCTGCAACTCTCCCACCACCTGTCTTTCCCACACTCTCTACTACTCCCCCTCCCGCTTTCCCTCTCCCCTCACTCTCTTTGCTACTCCCACTCCCCCTCTCCTCCCCATTCTCCCTGCAACTCTTCCTCCCCCTCCCCTTCCCACGCTCTGTACTACTCCCCCTCCCGCTTTCCCTCTCGCCCTCACTCTCTCCGCTACTCCCACTTCGCCTATCTTCCCACTCGCTCTGCTACTCCCACTTCCCCTCTCCTGCCCACTCTCACTGCAACTCCCACTTCCCCTCTCCTCCCCACTCTATTTGCAACTCCACCTTCCCCCTCTTCCCTCTCTGCTACTCCCACTTCCCGACTCCTCCCAATTCTCTCTGCTACTCCCAATAAGCCACTCCTCCCCACTCTCTCTGCTACTCTCCCTCCCCCTTCCCCTCTCCTCGCCACTCTCTCTGCTACTCACTCTTCCCTTTTCCTTCCTACTCTCTCTGCTTCTCCCACATCCCCTCTCCTCCCACTCCCTCTGCGACACCCACTCCCCCTCTCCTCCCCACTCTCACAGCTACTCCCACTTCCCCTCTCTTCCCCAACTCTCTGCAGCCTCCTGCTACTCCCACTTCGCCTCTCCTCCTCACTCTCCCTGCTACTCTCCCCCTTCCCCTCTTCTCCCCACTGTCTCTGCTACTCCCAATACCCCCCTCCTCCCCACTCTCTCTGCTACTTTCCCACCCCTTCCCCTCTTCTCCCCACTCTCTCTGCTACTCCCTCTTCCCCTCTCCTTCCCACTCTCTCTGCTACTCCTTCACCCTCAGTACTCCTCACTCTCTCTGCTACTCCCACTCCCACTTTCCCTCTCCTCTTCACTCTCTCTGATACTCTCACTTCCCCTCTCCTCCCCACTCTCTCTGCAACTCACACTTCCCCTCTCTTCCCCAACTGTCTGCAGCCTCCTGCTACTCCCACTTCGCCTCTCCTCCTCACTCTCCCTGCTACTCTCCCTCCCCCTCTTCTTCCCACTCTCTCAATTACTCCCCCTCCCGCTTCCCCTCTCCCCTTCACTCTCCCTGCTACCCCCACTTCCACTCTGCTCCTCAAACACTCTGCTACTGCCACATCCCCTCTCTTCCCAATCTCTCTGCTACACCCACTTCCCCTCTCCTCCCCACTCTCACTGCTACTCCCACTTCCCCTCACCTCCCCACTCTCTCTGCTGCTCTCCCTTCCACTTCCCTCTCTTCCTCATTCTCTCTGCTACTCCCACTGCCCCACTCCTCCCACGGTCTCTCTACTCACACTCCGTCTTTCCCTCTCTTCTTCACTCTATCTCCACTACTCACACTTCCCCTTTCAGCGCCTATCTATTTGCAAATGGCACTTCCCCTCTCCCTCCTCCCCACTCTATTTGCAACTCCCATTTCCCCTCTCCCCCCTCTCTGCTACTCCCACTTCCCAACTTCTCCCCACTCTCTCCGCTACTCCCCCTCCCCTTCCCCTCTCCTCTCCCCTCTCTGCTACTCCCTCTTCCCTTTTCCTTCCCACTCTCTCTGCTACACCCACATCCCCACTACGCCTCACTCTCTCTGGTACTCCCCCTTGCCCTCTCCTCCCCACTCTCTCTGTTACTCACACTTCCACTCTCCTCCTCAACTCTCTGCTGCTCCCTGTTACTCCCACGATACCACTCCTCACCACTCTCCCTGCAACTCCCCCTCCCCCTCTACTTCCCACTCTCTCTTCTACTCCTCCTCCCGCTTTCCCTCTCCTCCTCACTCTCTCTGCTACTTCTACTTCCCCTCTGCTCCTCACTCTCTCTGCTGCTCCTACTGCCCCTCTCCTCACACTCTCTCTGCTACTCCCACTTCTCCTCTCATCCCCACTCTCTCCGCTACTCTCCCTCCCACTTCCTTTTCTTCCTCATTCTCTCTGCTACTCCCACTGCCTCACTCCTCCCCACTCTCTCCGCTACTCACACTCCCACTTTCCCTCTCCTCTTCACTATTTCTGCTACTCCCACTATCCCCTCACCTCGCCACACTATTTGCAACTCCCACTTCCCCTCTCCTCCCCAGTCTCTCTGTTATTCTCACTCCCACTTTCCCTCTCCTCCCCACTCTACTTGCAACTCCCACTTCCCATCTCCCCCCTCTCTGCTACTCCCACTTCTCGACTAATCCCCACTCTCTCTGCTACTTCCAATACCCCATTCCTCTCCACCCTCTCTGTTCTCTCACTCCCCTTACCCTCTCCTCCCCACTCTCTCTGCGACTACCTCTTCCCTTTTCCTTCCGGCTCTCTCTGCTGCTCCCACATCCCCTCTCCTGCCAATCTCTCTGCTACACCTACTTCCCCTCTCCTCCCCACTCTCTCTCTGCTCTCCCTCCCACTTCCCTCTCTTCCCCGTTCCCTCTGCTACTCCCACTGCCCCACTCCTCCCACTATCTCTGCTGCTCACACTCCCACTTTCCCTCTCCTCTTCACTCTCTCTGCTATTCCCACTTCCCCTCTCCGCCCCACTATATTTGCAACTGCCACTTCCCCTCTCCCCCCCACGCTCTCTGCTACTTCCACTTCCCATATCCTCCCCCTCTCACTTCTACACCCACTTCCCCAATCCTCCCCACACTCTCTGCTGCTCACGCTCTCTGCTGCTCACACTCAGACTTTCCCTCTCTTCTTCACTCTCTATGTAACTCCCACTTCCCCTCGCCACTCTATTTGCAACTCCAACTTCCCCTCTCCTCCCCACTCTATTTGCAACTCCCACTTCCCCTCGCCCCCCCTCTCTGCTACTCCCACGGCTCGACTGCTCCCCACTCTCTCAGCTACTCCCAATACCCCCCTCCTCCCCACTCTCTCTGCTACTCTCACGCCCCCTTCCCCGCTCCTCCCCACAGTCTCTGCTGCTCCCTCTTCCTTTTTCCTTCCCTCTCTCTCTGCTACTCCCCCTTTCCCTCTCATCCCCACTCCCTCCGCTACTCACACTTCCACTCTCCTTACCAACTCTCTGCTGCTCCCTGTTACACCCACTTCCCCACTCCTCCCCACTCTCCCTGCAACTCTCCCACCACCTGTCTTTCCCACACTCTCTACTACTCCCCCTCCCGCTTTCCCTCTCCCCTCACTCTCTTTGCTACTCCCACTTCGCCTATCTTCCCACTCGCTCTGCTACTCCCACTTCCCCTCTCCTGCCCACTCTCACTGCAACTCCCACTTCCCCCCTCCTCCCCACTCTATTTGCAACTCCAACTTCCTCCTCTCCCCTCTCTGCTACTCCCACTTCCCGACTCCTCCCAATTCTCTCTGCTACTCCCAATAAGCCACTCCTCCCCACTCTCTCTGCTACTCTCCCTCCCCTTCCCCTCTCCTCGCCACTCTCTCTGCTACTCACTCTTCCCTTTTCCTTCCTACTCTCTCTGCTTCTCCCACACCCCTCTCCTCCCCACTCTCACAGCTACTCCCACTTCCCCTCTCTTCCCCAACTCTCTGCAGCCTCCTGCTACTCCCACTTCGCCTCTCCTCCTCACTCTCCCTGCTACTCTTCCCCTTCCCCTCTTCTCCCCACTGTCTCTGCTACACCCAATACCCCCTCCTCCCCACTCTCTCTGCTACTCGCTCTTCCCCTTCCTACTCTCTCTGCTACTCCTCCATCCTCACTCCTCCCCACTCTCTCTGCTACTCTCCCTCCCCCTTCCACTCTCCTCGCAACTCTCTCTGCTACTCACTCTTCCCTTTTCCTTCCTACTCTCTCTGCTTCTCCCACATCCCCTCTCCTCCCACTCCCTCTGCGACACCCACTCCCCCTCTCCTCCCCACTCTCACAGCTACTCCCACTTACCCTCTCTTCCCCAACTCTCTGCAGCCTCCTGCTACTCCCACTTCAACTCTCCTCCTCACTCTCCCTGCTACTCTCCCCCCTTCCCCTCTTCTCCCCACTGTCTCTGCTACTCCCAATACCCCCCTCCTCCCCACTCTCTCTGCTACTCTCCCACCCCCTTCCCCTCTTCTCCCCACTCTCTCTGCTACTCCCTCTTCCCCTTCCCACTCTCTCTGCTACTCCTCCATCGTCAGTACTCCTCACTCTCTCTGCTACTCCCACTCCCACTTTCCCTCTCCTCTTCACTCTCTCTGATACTCTCACTTCCCCTCTCCTCCCCACTCTCTCTGCTACTCACACTTCCCCTCTCTTCCCCAACTCTCTGTAGCATCCTGCTACTCCCACTTCGCCTCTCCTCCTCACTCTCCCTGCTACTCTCCCTCCCCCTCTCCTTCCCACTCTCTCTATTACTCCCCCTCCCGCTTCCCCTCACCCCTTCCCTCTCCCTGCTACCCCCACTTCCACTCTGCTCCTCACACACTCTGCTACGCAACATCCCCTCTCTTCCCACTCTCTCTGCTACACCCACTTCCCCTCTCCTCCCCAGTCTTACTGCTACTCCCACTTCCTCTCACCTCCCCGCTCTCTCTGCTGCTCTCTCTTCCACTTCCGTCTCTTCCTCTGTCTCTCTGCTACTCCCACTGCCCCACTCCTCCCCACTGTCTCTTCTACTCACACTCCGTCTTTCCCTCTCTTCTTCACTCTCTCTCCACTACTCCCACTTCCCCTCTCAGCGCCAATCTATTTGCAAATGGCACTTCCCCTCTCCCTCCTCCCCACTTTATTTGCAACTCCCATTTCCCCTCTCCCCCCTCTCTGCTACGCCCACTTCCCGACTTCTCCCCACTCTCTCTGCTACTCTCCCTCCCCTTCCCCTCTCCTCTCCCCTCTCTGCTACTCCCTCTTCCCTTTTCCTTCCCACTCTCTAAGCTACTCCCACATCCCCACTACGCCTCACTCTCTCTGGTACTCCCCCTTGCCCTCTCCTCCCCACTCTCTCTGTTACTCACACTTCCACTCACCTACTCAACTTTCTGCTGCTCCCTGTTACTCCCACGATACCACTCCTCACCACTCTCCCTGCAACTCCCCCTCTACTTCCCACTCTCTCTTCTACTCCTCCTCCCGCTTTCCCTCTCCTCCTCACTCTCTCTGCTCCTTCTACTTCCCCTCTGCTCCTCACTCTCTCTGCTGCTCCTACTGCCCCTCTCCTCCCATTCTCTCTGCTACACCGACTTCTCCTCTCATCCCCACTCTCTCCGCTACTCTCCCTCCCACTTCCTTTTCTTCCTCATTCTCTCTGCTACTCCCACTGCCTCACTCCTCCCCACTCTCTCCGCTACTCCCACTCCCACTTTCCCTCTCCTCTTCACTATTTCTGCTACTCCCACTATCCCCTCACCTCTCCACACTATTTGCTACTCCCACTTCCCCTCTCCTCCCCAGTCTCTCTGTTATTCTCACTCCCACTTTCCCTCTCCTCCCCACTCTACTTGCAACTCCCACTTCCCATCTCCCCCCTCTCTGCTACTCCCACTTCTCGACTAATCCCCACTCTCTCTGCTACTTCCAATACCCCATTCCTCTCCACCCTCTCTGTTCTCTCACTCCCCTTACCCTCTCCTCCCCACTCTCTCTGCGACTACCTCTTCCCTTTTCCTTCCGGCTCTCTCTGCTGCTCCCACATCCCCTCTCCTGCCAATCTCTCTGCTACACCTACTTCCCCTCTCCTCCCCACTCTCTCTCTGCTCTCCCTCCCACTTCCCTCTCTTCCCCGTTCCCTCTGCTACTCCCACTGCCCCACTCCTCCCACTATCTCTGCTGCTCACACTCCCACTTTCCCTCTCCTCTTCACTCTCTCTGCTACTCCCACTTCCCCTCTCCGCCCCACTCTATTTGCAACTGCCACTTCCCCTCTCCACCCACATTCTCTGCTACTTCCACTTCCCATATCCTCCCCCTCTCACTTCTACACCCACTTCCCCAATCCTCCCCACACTCTCTGCTGCTCACGCTCTCTGCTGCTCACACTCACACTTTCCCTCTCCTCTTCACTCTCTATGTAACTCCCACTTCCCCTCGCCACTCTATTTGCAACTCCAACATCCCCTCTCCTCCCCACTCTATTTGCAACTCCCACTTCCCCTCGCCCCACCTCTCTGCTACTCCCACGGCCCGACTACTCCCCACTCTCTCAGCTACTCCCAATACCCCCCTCCTCCCCACTCTCTCTGCTACTCACCCTCCCCCTTCCCCGCTCCTCCCCACAGTCTCTGCTGCTCCCTCTTCCTTTTTCCTTCCCTCTCTCTCTGCTACTCCCCCTTCCCCTCTCCTCCCCACTCCCTCCGCTACTCACACTTCCACTCTCCTTACCAACTCTCTGCTGCTCCCTGTTACACCCACTTCCCCACTCCTCCCCAATCTCCCTGCAACTCTCCCACCACCTGCTTTCCCACACTCTC